>NW_026864879.1:0-47376 GCF_026571515.1 Ruditapes philippinarum | reverse complement strand
GTATAGGTAATATGGCGACAGCTTTACCATTACATGTTATAGATATTTCAATATTTCAAAAAATTAAACTTGAAAAATGTATTATGATATTACGGGGTATTTTTTAGCAAACAGAACTTTCTGTAATTAATGACGGAATTTCTTTTGTTTCCTATTATGACCTTTTCATATTCGATAATAATTTCGCTTTGATTATTACAAAAAGTTAAATATTAGATATTATTAGGATTAGATTTATGTAATAAGTTATTCTGTGTATGGTATTTATTTGAAACATCTCTATCCTAGAACTTAAATGAACAATGACCCAACAATCACTGTATTATAATTCTCAGTTATGTGGTTTTATTGTTAATGGTGTACAGTAAACAACTTTCGGAGGTGATATTGTGAATTCCTTTCCTCACTAAATTATAAAATTCCTTATATTTGGCTTAAAGGGGCAGTTAAGAATTTAAAAACTGATCTTGGAAAGGTTGAAAATATGAAGGAACTGGAGAAGTTCAAAAACTAAATGTAATTTGGTTAACATCAATAGTTTTGAGAATAAATGTGAACAATTTTAAATAATATGTAAAATATTAAAGTAATATACGCTGTCTCCCTGCTGAGCTTAGCATGAGGACTATCGTATAACTCATAATGTCGTATAATTTATGGTTCTGTAATATTCCCATATCCTTAATAAATCTGGTTTGGTCTTTGTCATTTGCAATGACACCATCTACAATTTTCTGAATGTCAATGAAGATACTTAGATAATAAGATAAATGCACGTGTTTATTATTGTCATCATTCACATAACTATATATCAATAAAATAATAATAAAACTGTCCATGAGTTTTTTCGATAAAATAGCCAATTACTTCAAGTGAAACAATATATAAACATAAGTTGATCTCTTAAAAAGGTCACACAGCGAACATTCATAAACTCCCATTCATTTATTGTTACAGTATGTCGTAAATATTGCGATTAAGCAACAACTGGCATTTCCATTGTTGTCATTGTTCTCAGACGAAGGCAAATACCTTTATCATACATAAACATTTATGCTTCCCTACAGAGCAATCGTTGGTCAAATAAAAACAACTCATTCTTTGAACTTTTTAATATTATTATTGATAGCCTTGGAAGTCATAGGTTGGTTTGTGTTATACAGCTACTTTGATTTTGTATATATGATTTACAACAATTATGGACATTGGAAGAATAAATGTGTCCCCTTATGTTAGACAATTTTCGATTTAACGAAGAAAATATTTTCGACATCTACAGAACACAAGCATGTAGTGGATTTTCTATTTTGCTGGATAATACAGGTTGACTAATATTTTAATCATCACGTAGGATTTAAATCGAAAGAGTGAGACATTCGATTGAAACAATTGCCATTGATTATTTTGAAAGTGCAATAAAAACTGTATATGTCTGAAATTGTGCTAGATTATTGTGCCACTGGAAAACATCATAATATTGTCAAGCATTTAACATTTATTGTATGAGTTAAGTGAAGGAACTATATAACACATATTGAATCACATTTTAGGAAGTTTGAGTCAAATATGCAATAATGTTAATAAAATATTGTCGCCAAGTCGGATGCCCGCACCAGTATGATTTCAGCCTGTGACTTCTATAATTCATTATTAAGACGATAGTCCATGGCGGAACATGCGATATGACATGATGATAGTCCCATCTGAAATGAACTTTAAATAATGTTTGTAAAATTGCTATTTTCTACTGTAAATTATAAATACCACGTATGACATCATAATATTAATACCAAATCATATCAGATATAGAGATATGTCAAATCTTTCCATATATAGACAGTAAATGATAACTGGATGTTACGTTTATCAGTGAACATAATATGTTTACAACCAGCTCGTTCACAATGCCCAATGGCTCGTAATCAATGAACAATATTAAGTTTTCTCACATAATGAAATAAATATGATATTTTTATAACAATTTTATGATTACCTCTAAATTATTCATAGCGTTTCAGATATTTGTGATTACTCCTACTGACATGCCAGCCAAGTTGAAGCGTTCCATGCTGTTAGACATATAAGTCCAAAATCAAGACTGTGATTCTAATTGGGAAAGCGTGTACGAACGGGAGCTAGGCAAATTATTTAATGATATATCGGTATATATTATGTCACATATACTACATGTACATTTAGTTTAAAAATATTTAATTAAGCTCGATTGTTAAAAAACATTTTGCATTTCATATGAAATATTCGCTCCGTGGAACTAAATAGAACTTGGTTCTAACTGACGATCCCTAAATAGAAAGAAATCAGATAGCTTAACCACTATATTGCACTCGATTTAACTATTTACTTAATATAATAAAAGACCATTTGACCCGTGTCACAACAAAACCAACATAGTGCTTTTGCGACCAGCATGAATCCAGATCAGGATTCATGCTGTTCGCTTACCAACTCTATTACAGGTAGAGAAACTGATAGCGAACAGCAAGGATGCTGATCAGACTGCGCGGATGCGCAGGCTTGTCTGGATCCATGCTGGTCGCAAACCCACTATGTTGGTTTTGTCATGACACGGCTCATTTTTATTTTGAGTGTGTATTCTTATTCTGCGTTGCTTTAAAAATTGGTTATTTGGTTTAAACGTATTTATTCAACAAAACATTAAACAAGTGAATTGAAATAATGAGTTAATTAAACATTGTCAAATGTTAAACAGATGGGTACAATTCCAAAAGGACACAGTATTTTATTCGTTATGTACACACTTGTAACAAAAGCGTCCAAGTAAACAACTGTTTGATCTTTTTTAAGCAAGGCGCAAGCCTGCTTCATAGCAATTTCTTAAATTTGTTTGTATTAACAACATTGTTTATTATATGGCATTTCATGTATAAGTTTACGTCTATCTAATAAAAATTTGAATTAAATAAACTGAAACAAAAATATTACATGACGAAATAAATAGAAACAATAAATTCAGGATAAAAAATGTACTTACATGGTAATTGCTATTAAGAAAACCAAGAATATAAGTTTACATTGATTACAGACATTTCAACAAATTGTAGGCTCTCAATGTAATTTGATAAAAGTGAGACCAGAATACTTTAGATAAGTATATAATCTTATAACATTCAACTTTAAAGTTCTTCTGTCAAATCTAAAAACAAAATTAACGAATGAATGAATCACATAATTTACCAGAACCAGTACTGCTTTATTTCAATAAGAAAGCAGGTAATTAACAGTGCTTTGTTTTCTTTCTCACACTGAGGTTTTGTTTAGTATTGGGAGTTGGTCATAATTAAGATTAACTACACGTCCGAAAAGATATACTTTTCATCATAACAAGAGATATACCTTACCACCTCAACTTTTCAACACCAATTAGCAAGTTACATACCTAAAATCAACAACTTAACCAAGCTAAGTATCTAAAATAACATTATATCTAATTTTAACACGGTTTTAGTTATAATCTCTCTAACAATCAATTTAAGCCGTAAAATGTTAATAAAAAGTTTACAAATTTCGTTTTTCATGGTTCAGATTTAGGAATTACGAAATTTATAAAGAACCATTATACAAGCAGATGGTATTATATATGTCTTCTTTCAAAATATACAATTAAAATTAGATGTATATTGGTATGCCATCTGTGACAGTTGATAATTTACTGGGAAGATTTCACTACTGTGATTGCTAAATTGCTTTCCCTTATTCAAATGGTCTTATAAATAAATAATGAATAAATAGCTTTAAACTATGAGGTTCGAAAAATCATAACAATAACAATATTACAACAAGATATTTGATAAGATTTTAGAGATATTTTCTTCTCAATAACTACTTAAAAGCTGTGTGGCATGCCAATTACAAACAACTATTTATAGTTTTCTAGAATGAGAATTGTTAATAAAACGGAGCAATTATTATAAATGATAATGAACAGTGAATAGTTTGACAGATATATCAACATATTACCGTGAATAAAAATCAATATTAAATGAATAGCAAATTACATTTGACCAGAAGGAAACCAATCAACAATTTTCCTCGCAAGAAAACAAAAACAGCGGATACTATTTGTTTCGACTTCATGAAATTGAATTCTTTCCAGTCTAATTTTTTTTGCAAGAAATAGCACTAAAGTGATGAACCCCCCCCCCCCGAATCCTCTCATTTGCCAATGTATTTCAATACGCATTAGTTAGTAAAGTAAATAAGAGATATATGAGCAAGTGACAAAAATAATTCTTGCAACGGTTACCTTATTAATCCGTAACGCCATCCATAGTTAGAAAAAAACATTAAAGGTATTTCCCTACCAAATATGAAAGATTCCAGTAAATTAGTAAATCTGCTAGAGCAACGATGTAAAAAGGTTATTTCCGGTAAACTTAACTTTCATTAAAAGGCTATCCAGGGTATTTGAAAGACATCAGTTGTGTAATGAAAATGTAAAAATATGTCTTCAGAGTACTGGTAAACCAGACATTTATCAAATTGACACCTTATTTAGCCAAACAGATTTTTTCGAGGTCATTTCAATTATTATCTGGTATAGTATGCCCAAGCGTACACAGTCAGTTTATAGTCCAATAGTCAATAGCAAAGATATAATACAAAACATATACATATTTAAGTAGCATTATTTGGTATAAGTATACCTAAACAAAACCTCGTTTTGAGTACAAACATTTGATAGTTTCGAACTATTTATTTTTTTTTCTTTATACAAGTGAATGGGGCATAGTAGATGCTAATGTTTTGCTGTGTAACACTTAATAATTAGGAAAGACGTTAATGAAATCAGTCTAAATATACTGAATGTTCTGGACAGTATTTGTATTGTATTGAAAATTGTATTGCTATGGAACATGTTGTTATTATGCAATAAAATATTTGTAGTTGTATTAACTTTCACCCATAGTTAATTAGTTAATCAAGACTTGTTTTTTGCTCTTTTTCATGGTAAAAGATAAGCTATGTTTGTTTTAATGGTTGTCGACATTGGCACGATTCTGGTCATCCTTCGCGAAACACTATAATAAGTAGGCTAAATAAATTGATACAATACTTTAAAAAAATCTATATAGTACGTATATATTGAATATAATTATTGCATCCGTAATACATGTATGTACATCGAATTAGTAAATTATTTAATAAAACAAATATTCGCATGAATTGGACCAGCTTAAACATTTTATTATCATTTTCATCATAAAACACTATGCTAAGTATACACTTCATACAGATAATGTTTCCTTGAAGCGTCGATTCGATAATATAATATAATGATTATATTTATGCATAGTCATCTTACATGAATCGAATCTAAAATAACCTCAAACTACTACGGACTTTCATCATTATGAGAACACAGACAATTAAGTAATAATTTGGACAGATGTCAATTTACTTTGTCAATAATCACTGTTTGCAATTTTCTTAGACACTTCAAAACTAGGGCTTCTATTTATTGTGTGCATAAACCTTAGATATGAAAACCTTAAATGGTAACATAATTCAAATTAGCAGGTGACGTCATATGAGGATATGTAAACGTGTACATGATTTTTATCTGTATTATTTAGCTCTACTAATGTCGATGCTAGGAAGCGTTTATGAAAGTTCAAATAAGACGCTGAAATATTCAAACACTTTCGTTGAATGACGCATGATTGAATTATCTCCACATGTATTGTGTTTTAATTCAAATTCATTTTAAGACAAACGGATATTACTGGAAATAAACAGTACCATGCTACATTAACTTAAATGTTGTATACCGTTCTCGCCATTTGCCCTCATACCATCATTCAATGCCGTCACAATAAAAACATTTCCGTTGATCTATTGATGTTGATTTAAAATAGTTCCCAGCTTTAATGTTTTGTCCGATATATAGCAATATCAGGAGGACCATTTAACACTTGCCATACAATTTAAGTATGATTACATGTATTTGGTACCATAAAACAAGGCTGTATTTATACATATATATTAAATATATTTTATCTTTTACCTTACCCCTGAGTTAGAACAATTGCTCGTTATCATCAGAGTGAAAGGTATTGTGAAAGATAAATTGTTGACAACAAAACCGTTGTACATTATAAAAACAAAAACAACAGGCAATAACGAGGTCGTCACGAGCAAATCATACCAAATTTATAAAATTCGCACATAATTTGGAATGTTGAACCAAATCTACGGATTTTACCGTTCTAATCAATATTTTAGTAATAGTAGTTGATTAAGAAAATCTTGTCTCAAGAGATGAAAGGGAAGGTGATATCAAGTCATTGATTTTCTTTCTTTCTAATAAAACTTGTTTTATTCCTCTGGTAATTTCATCAAATTACAAGGAATAATTTGCTTAGAAATTTAATTGCTTTTTATCATAAAGCAATCATAAATGCAGTATTATTATAAATCTAGGTTATACTACGGATAGAAATCTGAGATATTTAATAATTCATAACATTTGAGAAACTGATAAGTTTGTAAACTAAACACAGTACCTACTTTACTTGGAAAACTGTAATCATTAAAATGACACAATAAAAGCAATAACACACGAATTAAATTTGAGCAAAGCACTGATCTTTATGCAAAATTTTAACATTCTAATTGGGTATTTAAAGAGCCTCATAGCAAAACTGAAAAGAAAAATAAAAGATCATTTTTGATGAACATCTATCTAGTTTTCATTTTGAATATATCAAATTCCACAATAAAAAAGAAAATATTAAGCCTCTTAAAGCACTAACTAAGAACATTTACCTGAACTTTTCCAAAGTAAAGACGTACTTTTAACCAGTTTAAACTTGTAAGGAAGAAAAATGATGTCTTCACAAACGTATTACTTATATTGAATGAATTCTATTAAAATATACTATGCTTAAAAATGACCATAGATATCTTTAGGCTAAGCAAACTATAGCTCGCATGGTAGTTTTGTATATTTTTAGAAATTGGGTCATTTTTTTCTATTTTTAGAAATTGCGTCATTGTTTCTATTTTTAGAAATTGCGTCATTTTTTTTCTATTTTTAGAAATTGCGTCATTGTTGCTATTTTTAGAAATTGCGTCATTTTTTTCTATTTTTAGAAATTGCGTCATTTTTTTCTATTTTTAGAAATTGCGTCATTTTTTTCTATTTTTAGAAATTGGGTCATTTTTTTTCTATTTTTAGAAATTGCGTCATTGTTTCTATTTTTAGAAATTGCGTCATTTGTTTCTATTTTTAGAAATTGCGTCATTTTTTTCTATTTTAGAAATTGCGTCATTGTTGCTATTTTTAGAAATTGCGTCATTTTTTTTCCATTTTTAGAAATTGCGTCACTTGTTGCTATTTTTAGAAATTGCGTCACTTTTTTATTTTTAGAAATTATGTCATTTTTTTTGTATTTTTAGAAATTGCGTCATTTTTTCTATTTTTAGAAATTGCGTCATGTTGCTATTTTAAGAAATTGCGTACTGTTGCTATTTTTAGAAATATGCTTAATATGTTCCTATTCATATATATACAAAATATATAAAGAAAACTAATTTGACAAGACAGACCAACTAAATTTATAAAAAGGAAACGTTAATATATGTTCAAACCTTTCTATGTTTGCGTTTAGAAAAAGTAAAAAGTCGAGCGTTGCCCCCGCCCGGCGGTGGCTCTTGTTATATTGTGATATTAGTGATTTTTGACTGTTATTTTTCTGTTTGTTTGTTGTTATAACCAGTTGCATATTATATGCCTTGGTTTAATAAAAACTGAAACTGAAACTGTTTTTAGATTTGCAAGAATATTTACATTAAAACATTTTTCTCTATTTATGTGCAATGTCTGTATGTCTGTTTAGTAAACTTGATCACAAAAACCTCATTAGCATGATTGTTAATTTTATATATTGCGTTATAATAAAATATTATGTAGGTGGTTCTTAACATTTAATGATATGCGGAATGTTTAAGTCTGCGTGCTCATAATTATTTTGTACTTCAAATATTTCAAAAATTATATCGTATGCAAGTCAATTATCTAATGAGACATTGATGTAACAAAGCTTTGAATTTTCATTATATATGACGTCATCTGAAGCAGAAATGTTCAAATAACTTTATTTGCACACTGCCGATATATTGTACATGTAATAAGATTAATAGATACACGTTCTACGCCAAACACGTGGTGAATACTGATAAAGGAAGATTGAGCGACCAAAGACGCTGGTTCCCTACAGGTTTTTTTCGCTAATTGCTCATAAAAAGTGTATATAAATCTAGTTGCATGGTTTGGTGACAGAATTCTGATTTAATTGTGAAACATATTCTTTTCCTGCGGAGAATAATCTTTTACTGGCGTATATTTTTCCGAATTGTTACATATTTAACAATGTTTCCGCAAAACCATAAAACGAATTAAAAATGAATCTGAGTCAGATAAAAAAAAATCTGACAATATTTCAGCTGTGAATTGAATGACCAAGCCAATTCAAGAACATAATACATATCAATTTATTTTGAATGTATAAACTTTGCTGCTCTAATTTATTATAATCATTTCAATTGTCGCTCTTTATGAACAATGCTTGAAGTATTTTCATGAATATAACCTATTTTCATTTTAGTGTAATAGAATGTATATATACAGTTTGTGCTTCAATAACATGAACAATAAATTAAGTGTATGGATTGAGAAAGTCATAAGAATATATTTGTTTATATCTATTTTTGGTTTCGAGCGCTTTTGTGAATTTATATTGTTCTTGAATTATATAATATTGCTTATTATTGACCTTTGCAAAAAAAACTATCCTAGACATGAATGCATTTATTTGCAACAATCATACTGTGCTTGCCCTTTTGGATTAATACTACCGTTGTTTTGTATAACGGGCGACTAATAATTATCTAACATAGTTCCCATGCTAAGATATTTTATTATTTCTGTCATAATAGATCATTTGTGTCTTCTTTGGGGTTTTTCTTTGAATTATTAATGCGAATTTAGAAAATCAGATACATCATTATAAAGTTTCACATCCGTAGGCTTTTTGTTTAAAAAATATTACTGTAAATGACATTTTAAATGACAATTTGTAAAAAAAGTTACGGATCATGCTGTTCAAGATAATCTTTCTTTAAAATGTTAACTAAAATACAAGTGAAAATAATAAAACAAACCATACAAAAAAATTCACGAGTAAACCCTTACGTATTTTTCTGGTATTATTTATATTGTTTTAAACAGCAATAACTGATTGCTTCCGTATGGTTAATCATTTTTATCTCCTAGATACTAAAATTTTTGTTATGAATGATCCAGATATGATACACATAATCTGTTTTCAAGACATATTCTTATGCTAAGTATTTCTTTTTATTTCAATATAAAATTATTAATATTGGATGTAGAATAGTTTGATTACACTGGATAAAATAAAACCGGTAGTCGTTTTATAAGTCAAATATTCTACTTAATAAAATGTATAAGCACAAACTTCCATAAATTCTAGGACTTTTGCTTAAAATGGTCCGATATTGATCCAAAGCTACCAAGATGTCAGGCAATTGTCTTAAAATTTCGCAGTTAAGCTCTTACATTTGTTATAACTACCATACCCCCATCAAACGGAAATGATGTAATGCAGTAAATGATTTAATTTCTTCATTATCATGTAACAGATTTATTAGAGCCATATAGCAGAGAATTCAAGTTATGTAGAGATGATACATTTATTGATATAGAAACAATCACTTAATATATATATATATATGTATATAAAATTAATACAATAGTACAATAAACATAATAATATATTATCTTATTTTGAAAATACCTCTTTTACTTATACATAATTTCTTTTAGTTCGCTTGTGTAGAAACCTATAGGCATATCGACACACTATCGAGCCGTTCCTTGAACAAACGAGTACTGAGCAATGAGTGTAAAGATTCTGGTTTAAGGAAACAACGACTTTCCATGTAAACCAAACACATAATTGTACTACTTTATGTGGAAATCCATAATCATTTTTATAATTCTATGTTCGCTACGAAATGAAAGTCGCCCTTTTTATTCATTCAAACGATTGTATCTTCTATATAACAAGATTGTTCAATAAGACATTTTTCAAAGTGGTAACCTTTATTACATCTCCTTTTGGGATGGTTCGAATCATATTTTAACTTGTCATTTTTAGAATCACCGATCGGATAAATGTTGCTGGCTGTAAAATTATTTGTTTTGAAGTTGTCTGTATTCTGTGTCAACAATATTTCATAAACATAACTCGAATAGTTATATTGAAGCGTATATCAATGCATTTAGATAATTGTGAGATGTTACTACTGTACTATATGTGCTGTCACTGCTCCTGCGCTGTGGGTAGCATTTGCCGTTGGCTCTTTTCGCTAATTTAATTTCCTTATGTGGAATCTCTTTCCGGTCTTTTCTGTTCCCGGTTAGCCGTGCCATGCCGCTTGCTTGTTGTATCAAGCTCCTGAATAGTTTGTATTTGTGTGGTCCAAATTTGCCCACATGGAGTAAGTTTGGTTTGATTTATGACATATTTATATTATTTATCCCATACATGTGTACTTTGAAGCTTAATGCATGTTTTAAGTAAGAACACTTGGCTCAGAAATCGAGCATGGTCACCTCATCCAATTTTTCAGTGTTGGAAATAATCTTAATCTTTTCAGATAAACTTAACTTAAGTTTTAAAGGAATCTATAATTATGCCATTAGAGACCTATGGCTTATCATGCTTAGCTTTTTAAAAAAAATAATTGTACGTCTAAATGTCAGTTTATTCAAAATCAAATTGTATTATGTCTTTACCTATTGTAAAACATTAGTTTATCAAGAATTTACTTGTATTTTTAGGTCTTTACCAAATCAGCTTGTGCCAATAAAGAAGTTAATTAAATCGACTAAGGCGTTAGTTATAGCATACTATATCATCATGTAACATTGAACTCCTTCTGTCCAAAATAAAAGAAAACTAGCAATAAATCATATAAATTACCAGAACCAGTACTGTTTTATTTCAGTAAGAAAGCAGCTAATTAACAGTGTTTTCCTTCTCACACTGCGGTTATCTTAGACACAATTAAAATTACCTACTCATAGGAAAAAAATACATTTCATCATAACATGAAACATACCCTTCCACTTAACTTATCAAAATTATTCAGCAAGTTACATAGCTTAAATATGTATATCAAGGAAGGAACGCAACCCCGCAACACGACCCAGTAACAGATGACCACCGGCAAAGAGCCCAGCATGATATTTATCAAACACAGTACAAAACACAAGGCAAAGCACGGACGTAGTGATTACTTTAGTAATAAATAATAGGAAATTTTAGAAAACAACCAGAAATATATTAAACTATATCCATACCTAATATTCACAAGGTTTTAGTTATCATCTTATTGCTATTAGCGTCAACCATCAATTTGATTAACACAAATTTCGTTCACGTTCCATCTATTAATTCAATTGAAATTAAGAAACATAAAACAGTTATATCAAAATTTATAAAGGAGATACATATTACTAGCAGCTGGATTTATTTTGGACTTTTTTCAGAATATATAATCTAAATTAGATGAATATTGATATGCCATATGTGACAATTGATGATTTACCGCTGTGATTGTTATATTGCGTCCTTTATACAAATGGTCTAATGAATAAATAATGAAAAGAAATAGCTTGACACTGACACAATATTATCGCTTTATATTTGAATACAAGTTAAATTACAATATTACCCATTCATACTTTATTATATATTAAAGAGAATTTTGCCTCTGACACCACAAACAAGCTCTGTTCCATATGTCAATTACATGCAGCTGTATTTAGATGTTATTTAGACAGAGCTAGGGTTACTAATGATTTACAAGGGTTTGACAAATATCAAAGTCTTATCAATTAGCACGAACAAAACATACCTATGAATGTTTTCATAAAGGAAAACAAGAAAGACTATTCTTTGAAACATACACATAATATTATTTGTTCCCGACGATATGAAAATAAATAATATGCAGTGCAATACTATGCGATGAATATCAATAAGGCAACAGACGTTTGCTGAACCTGCAGATTTGTCTTTGTATTTTAATATGCACAGGTCAAAAACAAAGGATGAGAACAAAAAGTGTCAAAATCATTTTTAAACAGCCTCCGGAATAAGTTTGCAAATCCGGAATTTTCGCAAACTCAACTACCCTTTTTAACATAGTTTCAATACAAAAAGTTAAATCAAACAGTAATTTGGATAAAAATAGACGATTATTGACCGATCACACAAAGATAGCGCAATAATTAAACGCTGTGTGAGCGTTCAAAGTGTGACCTCCCATGGGGTTTTTCAATTCTCCCACGGGTTTTTACGTATCCCACTGGGACTTTAGTGGGGTTGAAACCCCATTTCTTAAAGTGGGAGAATAAAACCGTGGGAGGAAAAAAAAATTTTTTTTCTAAATATTTTTACATATGTTGAATATATAATACTTATAATAAACTTATAAGTATTCGAGGAATATATTTAAAGAATTTTGCAATTCTCCCATTGGCTGAACTAACCCATTTAGTAAATGGGAGAAATCTCCCAAAATTAAAATGGTGCGGAAACCTCCCAAAATTAAAATGGGAGAAATCTCCCATGATGGCTAACTTGGAGAAATACCCCATTAGAGCGTGATGGGAGAATAACATTATGGGAGAATTCATCTATGTCTTTTTTTTTTGTTTTACTTATTGGATCGAAAGTTTAACAGTAAAAGTGTTTCTACATGTTAATATTCGGTTCCGACCTTTTTAAAATGAAATAGGTCCGGTCCAATTAGTTATTTATTTACTCAATTAAATAATTATTAATTTATTTATTAGTTAATTAATTAATTCTAAATAAATAGATAAATTCATTCATTCATTCATTCATTCATTCATATAGAATTAATTAATTAACTAACTTATTGATAAATAAATAAATAAATAAATAAATAAATAAATAATCGACAATATCTGCCACCATTTAATTGATGACGTAGGAAAATCACTACCTAATTTTGTTAACCTTCATGTTATCTGTATTTCATCAAAGGACTTCTTTAAACACTTTTTTGTTGTGTGTCATTGTAATCTACGTACGTAAAATCTATTTAAAACATACAAAACATGGCAATTCTTTACCTCAGACCTTTAAGCCGTTCCTAGGGGGCGGGCAGTAACTTGCACTTTCCAGTACCGTACGTAAACAGACTCAATAATTTACTATTTTCAGGCGTATGGATTCCATTTGCTTCCGGCATTTTGATCAGATTTGTAGTGCTTAGGGTACAATTTTCTATCGAATCACTAAACTTTTATCATCGAATCCGTACAAAGTTCTCAAAGGACCATACACTTTTTTGACTTGCATTATGATCAAAAATACTTGTCAATTTGTTGTAATTTTCTAATTGTATATAAATTGTGAGATTTTGGGGATGTGTGTTTGTTTGTTTGGTTTTACGCCGCACAAACCAAGTAAAGGTTACATGGCGGCTTTCCATCTTTTCTGGTGCATTCCGAGCATTATTTCAGGCCTATGCAGACAAACTGCTTACCTATTCCCTCTCCACGGGAAGGGAGCTCTTAGTAAGTTCTAACATCAAAGTTACAAAAATCATATATTTATTTGTTCTTCCCGAAACCAAAAACTCGACGCCTTCTACAATAAAACACGGGTATTTATGTGCATAGACAATTCCATAACAGGTTATGTCACTATTCTATACTTTATCTTTTAAAAAGCGTCTTAAACTATATGAAACCGTTCCATTTCAAATAATGAGCGTCTACTGAACTATAATACCGATAATGAACGTAAATCGAACATTTTTATGAAAAGCTATTATAAATGTTTGTGCTTATCGACAAATGTTTACATTTCATTTTAATTTACCAAAACTTAAAATAAATATAGCTAAATTTATAAATGTAAAAACCTTTGACCTGATATTTATATATTTATTCATAACACACCCACCCCTCCAAAAAAGTGAAGTGTAAATGACGATCATTTATCAAAGGGGAGTAACTATGCATGTCATTTATTTACAATACGCCATTTCTGTAACCTTATCTCGTACAATAGTATTTAAATGAGCGATAAAACCATCTGACAGAGCTAGGAATTCAATGTACCTTGCGTATTTTGAGCCGCGTCACGACAAAACCAACATAATGTGTTTGCGACCAGCATGGATCCATCCCAGCAGACTGATCAGGATCCATGCTGTTCGTTATTAATTTCTCTACTCGTTATAGAGTTCGTAAGCGAACAACATGGATCCTGATCAGACTGCGCGCAGGCTGGTCTGGATCCATGCTGGTCGCAAACCCATTATGTTGGTTTTGTCGTGACGCGGCTCAAATAACGCAAGGTAGTAGTAATTAAACTATACTATGGTATTGCTAAAAAAGTCGTTTGCTAACTACCGACATGAAATGGAGAAGGTGAGATATTATTACTTTCATTCATTAAAAGGCATAACGATATCGCTTTCAAATATAGCCGATATTGTAGGAAAATATGTATATCTTATATTCAAAGATATATCGGTCCGTTTGCCCATAATCGTTTCTACACAAACATGATGTATAGATCAAAATGCGCGATGCGAATAAAAACAGTATTTTTTTTATCATGTCCTTCAATTATTATACAAAACGTTATTTATAATTTAGAGTATTTCTATGAAATATTCACTTTACTGTAGGGATGAATGTATACTTCAGGATACACATGCATTTTAGGTGCCTTTCCTGTTTATAATGTATGCTTTAGAAAATTCGGACAAAAACAAATAAAATTGGTGTTTTTATAATGTTTAATTGTTAAGAGTAGCCCTATTTGCTAGATTATCTATATGAAAACATAGATAGTATTGTAGGGACACATGTATACTTTACGATAAATAAATGTATTCATAGATATATCTGTGACTTTATTCGTTAGAGTGAACATAATACATGCCTTACTAGGTGAAAAGTGCGCGGTAATGAAATGTTCAATTCTTACACTGGACGTTAGTCACTAAGATATATCACTACAGTGTAGAGACGAATATAAACTTATATATAGATTTTTGACACCTCAGGTTGTCAGTCATAATAAATACAAGTACATGTATATCTAAGACAATACAAATAAAGTCGGTTTTGCTGCATTCATTAAGATATTTTTATCAAAACAAAATTAAACCATATAGTAGGGACACGGGCATATTTTAAGATAAACATATACCTGTCCGTTTATCAGTGATGGTCCCGTCGTCTGCTGTTTATCGGTATATTACCCAGGGAATTCACTACATAAATAGAAAATCATACCCGCTTGAATAAAGGAGTATAATCTTCTCTTGTATCATAGAAATAGTTGTTGGTGTTTTAAATGCTGATAGACTTTAACTGCTTATTCTGGTATTTAAAAGAAAAGTATGATATTATAATTTACAAGATTTATTTTATTTCGCGGAAAAAATGCAAATTCGTATTATTTCAGGAACACCGCATTTTGGCTGATACATCGAAGCGCACATAAAACTTTCAACGGCAAAGACTGCGCAAATAAAAGTATTTTCAGTCTTTATTTTGATTAGATATGCATAAAACAATACGCAGTAATAAATATTAGGTAAATTAAGGAATAATAAAAGTTGAAACGCATGCCTAAAATACGTTACCAATGTCGGTGAAATATTCTAAATATTTGCCTTTATGTGAGATATGGATTTTTTGTACCGATAAAGTCCTGCACATAACAAATTAGCAAAGAATAAATGAATGACATTCAAGGTACAATACATTGGAATTTTGTAAATTATTGTCTGATTTTTACTATCTAAAATAACGTGATTTGGAAACTGCTCTCCGTGTAGCTGAAGTTACATAATGCTCATGTTTTCATTATCAAGATTAGCTGTATGGACTGCATAATTCAAACGATTTATGTTTTTTTGTTTGTTCGGGTCGTCAGACCAAACAAGTAATGGTAGCGAAATTTCAGACTCTAATGCTGTTAATTGCATTAGACAGACGGACTGTCACATGACAGACGGATTAATTTTCAAGCAAAATAATTCCCGAATGGTCAAAGATTTCTAAAAATTGTTTTATTCTTTATAGATATACATGCTTATAGTAAGCGGAGTGTAGGACAAAAGCCACCCCCCGGACGAAAGCCCCGCCCCGTCTAAAAATGGCAAGGTGGACAAAAAGCCCCCCCCCCTTGAAATTTACACATAGGACAAAGCCCCCCCCATCAAAAATACAGGTAGGACAAAAGCCCCCATCTTTTTTCACATGCACAGGTGCTCAAATTCATCAAGTTTCACACAAACTTTTAAATAAAAATGAAAAGAATTTGTTTTGATGTTTATTTATAATGTATATACTGAAGTGATAACAAAGTATATGATAACAGATGAAATAATGCATGCATCCGATACTGAATTCATAGCTTTTCATATACACAACAAGGGTCAGAATAGTAGTAATGTTTAATCACTTTTGTAAAAGGATGAAATTAATATCCTTAGTACTATGTCACCTACATGTGATTGTCCATACATATCTTTTTTAAACACATAAAAAACACAACTTTAATACACTATATGTAAATTTGATTGAAAATGTGGGGGGGGGTTGTTCTACCTTTACTTTTTTATGGGGGGGGGGGCTTTTTTCCCTATGTGTAAACTTCATGGGGGGCTTTGTCCACCTTGTCATTTTAGACGGGGGGGGGGGGGCTTTTGTCCGTATCCCTAGTAAGCGCCATGATTATTTACACAAGTGTTAAACAACAGTTAGCGTCGTTACACAAAATCAATGAACGCAGCCCCCACCGGCCCACCAGATACAAACGCTAACTTAGAATAATATGGTTTTCTTCACGTTAACATATAAAATCAACGTGACCGAGGGGTTTGCGCGCTCGCTTAGGAAGCGAGAGGTCTTGAGTTCAAATCCCAGTTAAGGCAACTCTTTTTTTCAAATTGTTTAAGTCAAATAAACATTGAATTGAATATCAGTGCTGCAATTAGTCTTATAGCCAATTTACTACAATTAAAACGCTGGAAAGCACTGGTGGCACTATACAAAAACAAATTGTTTTATAATCTCACAAGCTGCACCTTTCTGACATTCTGAGACCCAAACAAATTCAGCGCATTCTGTGCTTTGATTATACTAATTGTGACTGATTTGATAAGATATAAATCTGCCGAGATATAACAAGACTGCCCCACTCTTTTTATAAATTGGGCGATACGGGTAAATTCCAAATTATATTAACAGGATTTTCTTGATTAGAATTCCGGTATTTCAACACAACAGTTATTGAGAAATACTTAAGCACTGTAGGTAATAGATAAAGTTTATCTTTATACATTAGTTGATATTAATCGTTTTCTCGACA
This sequence comes from Ruditapes philippinarum, assembly GCF_026571515.1. NCBI lineage: Eukaryota > Metazoa > Mollusca > Bivalvia > Venerida > Veneridae > Ruditapes > Ruditapes philippinarum. The sequence continues at coordinate 29,872 of NW_026864879.1, read as the reverse complement.
ATTATCTTATCGACAATGTTTTCGCATTTTCCTCCTATCTTTCGTGACCTTTAAATCAATAGATATGTATCAAATATATATCAAATCTCATCACTGCATGTTATCGGCAACAATATATTTCATTGCTATGATATCTAAGCGCACTTATAAAAGACTCTTTTCACAACGTAATATTGCGTAACAACCTTATGATGTGCCACACCAGATAAGGGCCGATAGCACCGTGGGGCTCTTCAACTTAAATTTTAGTGTGCGTTTATTATACATACTTTAACATGTTTATTAGTTTGATCTGTTTTTTTTTCTGTACGGTGTCTTATTAAATAATCTAACCTTTTAATGTTTATTCTCCAGGTTAAAAACTTTACAGCATGTGAATAATATTCTTTTATCTAATATCAGCCACGATATCACAATTGAATTAAAATTCACTGCTGAATAATTTTTGAAAATGATATAACACATTATATATTTTATTCGTCTTGCTCATTGTCGTTTAAACAATAAAAACAAAGCATACATGGAATGACTTGGCAGACTGGCAGAAAATTCAAATACATAAATAAAACTCACACATTCGAGGGGGCTATTACTAATTTTTACTTGCACATATATTTCGATCTACTTTAAGAGTTCTGAAGCTTATCTACTCAGTATCATGTAGACGCTTACTAAGAGTTATCTATGAAAGCGTCTGCATGACCTGAGTCAAAAACATTTTGTTGAAAAAATGCCTAAAGACATACAGTAGGGTGAACGTGTCAGTTTACACGCAAAACGCACGTTACACGCTATACGAACGCACGTTACACGCTATACGAACGCACGTTATACGCACGCAAAACGAAACGAAATACGCAGACGCACGCAAAACTATATACGCTAAACGAAATACGCTAAACGATATACGCACGCTAAAACGCACACAAAATGAAAACGTTTCTAAACCTTTATTAAAACATCGTAATCATTTTAAGTTTTTAACAACTTTAGCTACATGTAGAACGTTTAAGCGATAAATTTTGATCATTATATACATGTAGATCTATACTGTAAGGTAGCTAGAAATATATTTTAAACGAGTTTATGTAAAAACTGAAATGCACTCAACCTAGCACCGAAATAAATTTTTGTCACAGCCTCAACAAATGATTTTTAGATATATTTATAAGCTATCATGCGCTAATATCGAAAGTAAAAAAGTTAATGTAAAGTGTTCCTTTTTTATGCGCAATCGGATAAAGAACTATCCCTTTGCATTTCACTACGTAATCTCTACGTAATAGTCCAAAAATGGCCGACATTGAAAATGCATTGCAAATTTTTATAAATATACAGTGGTAACAATTAAATTTCAGATGGATTTATGTGACAAATCTATATATTAAGTGAGGCTGCATCATAAACAATCGAAATATATAATCTTGAGTGTATAATAAAGGAATTAACTATTTGGCAGAAAGTCACGAAAAAACAGATTAAAAACACAGGATTCTACCACGGATAACATTGAGGGAAATGGATAACATTAAAGGAAAAGCTTCCAGAATCAAGAATGATTGCTGGCACAATACGTAGATTTAAGTTGATGTCCTGTCTGTTCCATTTAGGACACCACATATGATTTACTGTCTTGTCGCCAGTAAAAGCTTCTCAAAACGAAAGTGAAAGTAGAAATAATCAGCGAAATCACTAAAAAAGGTAAAATTTTCTAGGACATTACAATATATTAGTATAGATCTATATAAATATTAAGAACGCAATTTTATTTTAGGTCTGAAACTGTAATCAATAGGAAAAAATGAGGAAAATTATTGGATTTACAAAGACAGCACAACAGAAAATATTTTTCATATCACTTAAAATTGAAACTTATAATCTTATTGACCTGCGCTTAATATATGTAATATGAAATTAGGCAAAACCTATGAATGGGGAAGTCGTTAAAAAATTCCTTTCTTTCTTTCCGTTTTAAAATTGTCATTCGCTATTACATGCACCGCTTCCCTTTTCACTCGGAACACTCGGCGTTTATTATTTATCCGAAAATTTGAGATTTGTTCCGTTATCAGAATACCCCGCCTTTTATCATTGAGTTACAATTGTAAATGGTGGCCCCGAATAGAACTGACACTGAAAAATTCATTGATAGGTAAAGAATTCTATATATTTTTTAATTGTTTTTTATTTGATTTCTCTTTTAAATATTATACATGTAGTCTATAGCCGGGCAAGTCAAAGCCCGGAACCCGCGGTTTTTGACTTCCCCGTATTAATATGCTTTATCACACACCAGTGCCGATTTTGCCACTCAGTAAATATGGTATTGAACATCCATGCATATAATTTGACATGACCTTATTAGCGTTATAAAAACATTATGTAAAAATGGCTAAATGGTAGCGTTATACTATAGGCGTATAAATGAAAAACTACTCTTATTATCCCCCGCCGAAAAATTTCGGCGGAGGATATAGAAATAGTCTCCGTCCGTCCGACCTTCCGTCCTTCCGTCCGTCCGTCCGTCCTTGCCGTCGACATTTTTGTCCGGAGCATAATCCTCTAAAAGTATTTTGGAGTTATCAAACTTTGAAACTTCATAGGTGGATGACCTCATTGAGGATGGAGTTGCAGTGCACAAAAAAATTGATTTAACTCTACCTTTGTATGATTTTTTGAGTTTATTGCCCTTTGTTATTTTTTTCAAAAATTGATTTTTGTCCAGAGCATAACTTCCAAAGGCCTATGAGATATTAACATTTGAAAAACTTCATAGGTGCATAGATCTCACTCAGGAGGTGTGCAGTGCACACGAATGAATAACTCTACCTTTCATTAATTTTTGAGTTATTGCCCTTTGTTATTTTTCATACCTATATTTTTCCACCTGAGTGGAGCATAACTCCCAAAAAGTTTTTTTTGAGATTATCAACATGAAATGTCATATGTGGATAGATCTTATTTGAGGAGGAATGTTGTGCGCGAAGAATATATAACTCTTCCCTATTACAATTTTTTGAGTTATTGCCCCTTTGTTTTTTTTTTTCATGCTATTTTGTTCCAGAGCTTATCTTAAAAAGTATTTGAGGTATCAACTTGAAAACTTCATAGGTGGATGGATCTCATTGAGGAGGAGTGCATTGCACAAGAATGATAACTCTACCCTGCATTATTTTGAGTTATTGCCCTTTGTTATTTTTTTTCAAAAATTAATTTTTGTCCAGAGACTAACTCAAAAAAAGCCTTTGAGATATCAAAATGAAACTTCATTAGGTGGCATAGATGTCACTCAGGAGCGTGTGCACTTGCACAAATGAATTCGATACCTTATTATTAATTTTTTGAGTTATTTGCCCTTTTATTCTTTTTCATACTTAATTTTTTTCAATTCATTTTTTTCTTCAAAAAGTAATTTGAGGTATCAACTTTGAAACTTCATAGGTTGGATAGATTATACTTGAGGAGGGATGCAGCACAACAAGAATGATAACCTACCCTGCATTTATTTTTCAGTAATTGCCCTTTGTTATTTTCAGCCATCAGTATTCACAATAGGTTTCAAAATCTGTAATCACTATAGCCATCAGTTTTCATTACAAAAGACCTTCTTAAAATGGAATTTATTCCGCTCTACTACATATACATTTCTTTCCAATGAGCAAAACAATTCGCGGGGGATGGCCATGTTGACATGGCTCGTTTGTTTCACCCTTTAAACAGTCTTTACTTTGTGTATGTGATACAGTAGGGTGAACGTTTTCAGTTTAAACATGCAAAACGCATGTTCGGAAAAAACGCATCACGTTACATTGCTATACGAACACAACGTTACACGCACCCTTTTATTGAAACGAAAAACGCAAACGCATGGCAAAACCGAAAATACGCTACACGAATTACGCACGCTTGAACGCACGCAAAATAGAAATCGTTTCTTAAACGTTAATAAAATAACCTAATCATATAAAATTTTTTAAAAACTTCTAAGCTAGATCGTTTAGTGATTTGATTAACCCTTTCACTGCCATAGGACGGCTTAAGCCGTCCCTGTTATTTTCGGCGTATTTCCATATGGACGGCTTTTTTAGCCGTTTCTATAAAAATAATAGTTATAATAATAAATTAAAAATAATAAAAAAATAATAAATATAAAGAAAATTATTACCATCGACAATAATTATTATTATTTACTAACAGGAATTTGGAAACATTATAAAATTTTTTAAAATTTACAAATTTAACAAATAATAAAAAATTTATATTAATTAATAATATAGAAATTTTTTCTTAAAAAAATCCTCTGGAAAATTTAGGTGAACAAAAAAACAAAAAACCCTCTGGCAGGGAAAGGGTTTTAAATAAATAGTTTGGGCCATTCATGTATTTTTAAAGGGGTTTATGTTAACTAACTTATCTTATGTCCCCTCATTAGTAAATAGTTCGAGCTGAAAAAAATTAAAAAATCGGGTTTTACAGGTTTTTTTGGATTCCATATACCTTTGGCCATTTAATGGCCCCTTTGACAGGGGGGGGAAACATTTTCCTTACTGATAGTGGATTTTGAACACCTCTGTTTTGCATTATAGGACATTTGCCATACCTTTTTTTTTATTTTTTAATGAAAAATTTTTTTGGAATTTTTTTTTAAAAATAATCAAAAAAGTGTAATTGTTTTTCAATATTATAGTGATATGTTTGCCTTACTAACTTTTGGTTTTCCCTTTTCCCAGGAGGTTATAATAAGGGAAAAATTCCCCCATTTTTTTTAAAAATTTTTAATGTATTTTTTTTGAACAAAAAGGGTTTAAAAAGAAAATTTACCTTAGCTCTCTTTTAAAATTTTCAATATAATTTAAAGGGGGTTTTTTTTATTTTAGTAATTTTGAAATTTGTAGTTACTTGAAAATATAAAATTATTTGGCTTTACTTACTTTTTTCAGTGACCAAAAAGGGTTTTAGAAAAGGGAAACTTTAACCCCAAATTTTTAATGAATTTTTTGGGGTTTGGGAAAAATTAATAAAGGGATTTTTAGAAAATTTTGCCCTTATTTTTTAAATTTTGCAAAAGAAAAGGGTTTCCCCTTGTAGCTTTTTTTAATTTTCCAAAGGGTTTTTTTTAAATTTGGTAAAATTTTTTATAAATTTTTTTGTTTTATTTAGTGCAAATATCTTGGACATTTTGGGATCTTAGGGGATTTGCCATAAAATTTTCATAATTTTTTTAATGAAATTTAATAGGACTAAACCCTTTTTTTTGTCAATTACAATGTTTGTTAATTAATATAATAGATTTATGTTTTTTTAAAAAAATTCTGTTCATTTCCTAAAAAGGTTAAAATTTAAGGTAAAAATTAAAACCCCGTGGGATCAACATTTTTTTGTGGCACTGCTTTCTTTTAAAGTTAGGGGCCCCGATTTAAAAATTTAAATTTTAAAATTTTATTTTTTTCCGGACAATTATTAAAATTTCTTTTTTTTTAAGTCATCTAATGAAAAAAGTTTTTTAAAAATTAAAAAAAATTTTTAAAAAAATTTTTTGGGTTTTTAAAAGGTTATAAAATTAAAACATTATTTTTAAATGGGGATCTTGTTTTTATGCCTTTTTTTAATGAACTGACCTCCCTTTATGAAGCATAAAATTGATTTTTGGGGAAAAATTTAAAAAATGCCCAATAAAATTAAAAATTTGAACGGGGCCCCAAAAAGATATTTTTGTATGCAAAAGGGGTTTATGTAAAGAGCTAAAAACCACTAACCACCGAAAAGGGCCCAAACCTCAGAAATATAATGAAAAACTTTTTTAATTGGGGTTCAATATATCTATTTTGATGAACGAAACTTTTTTAAACAAAAATTCTTAACAAATGAGGGTGGGAAATTTTTTTAATCATTAACGGCCCTTTAATTTCCATTAATATCAAATCAAACTTTTAATTGATCTGGGCAAAATAAAAAAAACGTCTACTATAATTTAATGTTTTTTCCCCCTTTTTAAGAATAATCCTTACATGTCCCCAAAATAATTACCCTTTTAAAAAATTTAACTGTTTTAAATTTAAAAATGTTTTCCAAAAAATAAAGCATTTTTTAAAGGGAAATTTAAAACCAAATTTTTTTGGGAATATAAAAAATTGGGAAAACAATTTTATTTCTTGAAAAATATAATTTTTGGGTTTTTTTAAAAATTTTGGGAATATGAATTGAATGCCCATTAGATTTACAAAATTATTTAAAAGAAATTGAAACGAAATAAATAAAACTAAATGCGGGGAAATTTAATTTCAATAAGATAATTTTCCAAAAAATATCACATTTTTAACAAAATAATTTTAAACATAATAAAATAAAACAAAATTTTTTGGGGTTTAGATGTTTGGGCAAAGTAAAATAAAAAACATGGGCGTAAAAAAACGGGAAATGTTTAAAGTAACATTGCTTTTTTAAAAAAAGGGGTAAGAAAAAAAAAAATCGAAAATTTTAAATGACCCGTGTCACGACAAAACCAACAAAATGGGTTTGAAACCCAAAGCAGGATCCAGCCCAAACCCGGGCGCTTTCCGGCAGTCTGATCGGGTTTCCACCCTGTTCGCTTTTAAAGTTTTTTCTACTTGTAAGGGGGTTTTTGGAAAAGGCGAAAAAGCAGGGGACCCCTGTAAAGGAACTGCGCAGTGCTAAAGTCGGGCCCTTGATCCATGTTTGGGAAAACGCTCTTTTGTTTTTTTTGTGTGACACGGCCCCAAAAAATTTTGTTTTTGGGAATCTAAAGAATTTTTTAAATTATTTTAACAATAAACCCAAGCTAAAAAAATATTTTGACAATTTTTTTAAAAAAAAAAAGTTTATACTGGGGTTTTGGAAAATTTAACCAAAGGAATTGAATTAGAATATTGAAAAAATATGTAAAAAAATCAAAAAGTTTTTTTAATTCAAAATAAAATTAACACCAAAAAAAAGATAGAATTTTGGGTTATCAGTTTTTTCCCACCATGTTTTTATCTCTGTGAAAAAAATAAAGTAATAATTTGCTTGATATTTATTTTAAAAAACAAAAAAGTTAATAAAAATAAAAGTTGTACGGAAATTTTTTTTATGGAAATTTGGGTTTAAAACAACGTCGAACGATATATCAGTTGAAATAAACGGGCCAGATGATTCGTAAATTTCCCAAACTTTGTTTTTAAAAATTCAGGGGGGTCTGAAAAGGTGTAACCCCAAAAATTTAACGGACCCCATAATTTTCCCCTCCCGCTAGGAACGTCCTTTGGGAAACAGATCCCCAACACTTAAGGCGGGAAAATTTTAAATGGGCACCACCCCAAAACTACTCTTGACCGTACCTGAAAAGTGCAATACCACCCCATCTCTCCCCTTGGGTTTCAATTTTGGAACCCAAAAAAGCATATATCTTTTTTGATGAAGGGGTGGTCGCTTTGCATTTTAAAACAAAAAGAAAGTTTTGGATAAATCCTGTGTTGCTGTAGAAATAAATTTTTTTAAATATCAATTTTTTAAAGGTTTTTTGAGGGGATTTTCCCTAGATTCTTTATAATACTGCAGGGTTTTTGGAAAAAAACCGGGCCCCGTTTTTTCCTTGACTATTTCAGGGAGTTTAATATGTTTTTATATACGCGGCTGCTAAAGATTTATAAAGAAATCTCGCTTTATTCCCCCAAAAAAATTGATCCCTTGCTGTTTTTAAAAAATTTCGATTTAATATTACTGACAAAGTAAAACGGCCTATAAAATTTGGTTGTTTGAAATATAACCATCGCCTGGGGCTCGGGTTATATTTTACACACAACCTTTTATATGGGGCCATAAAAACTTTGTCAAAATCTTTTAACAAAATAATATATATGAAAAAGTTTGAGAAATAAAGGCCCCAAAAATAATAATTTTTAAACTAGAAAAACTAACAAAGGGGTTTTTTTAAAAAAAGTCATTTGAAAAACAGGTATTTTAAGGGTCAAAATAGGTTTTCGCAGAAGATGGAAACATTACCATTAAAATTTACATTTTTTTTAATTTAAAAGAAATTTAACCCTTTTCCTCCCTTTTTGGGGTTTATAGGGGACAAATTTTAATTTAAAATGTAAAAACTTTTATGGGGATTTTTTCCCTTTTTTGTCAAAACCTCCTCCTTAAATGTTTTTTGGAATGTATATGGGGGACAGACTCAATTGTTTAAACTCCCAGTGTCACCCTACTTTTTTGTTAAACGGGTTTAAGAAGGGGGAAATATATGTCTTCTTCATCCCATTCTTCCAACGTCTTTTTTCATCAAACCTTTTCCTTTTCTACTTTTTTCAAAAGCTCTTTTTCCCTTTTCAACAATCTTACCTTTTTTGTTTCCCAATGGCAACATCACTCTCTGACGGGTAAAGTGCTACGGGAGGGGGGGAAATTATTTTTTTCGAGAGGGAACAAACACTGCGACAAAGCCCCAAAATGAATGGTTTTTGGCATTTGGACCACATTGTCAAAGGGAAACTTGAAAGGGGCTTAAATTCCGCGGGGTTGCTGACCCCAAAAACCCCCCCCTTATCTGAAAATAGCCCAAAAAAAGGGAAAAGGGGCATACACCTTAAAAAATTAAAATTAGTTTAAATTTTTATACTTTGCATTTTTACCCATGAAGCCTTTTGGTAAATTATCCAAAAATTTTGATAGTTAAATTTCCCATGTTTAATTAATTCAGGGTTTTAATATAAAATAAAGTTTTTTTAAAATGAATATCCGATTGCAATAAAAAAAAAAGGGGAAAAAAATATCACATTTTAATACTACCGTGAAATTTTGGGGATAAATTGATTAAAATTTTTCCAGTTTTTAAAAACAAATTTAAAAACCAAAAATTTTATTTTTAAACCATATACAGTTTAAAACCTTGTTAGAAATTAATATCAAAAAAAAGATCACCCCGAAAAAAAAAAGGGTTTTACAACCTCTTTCTGGTTTTAAAAAAGCTGGGGTTACCTCCCACATAACGACCCAAAATCGTCTATAAAGACCCATGTCCTACTAGAAATCTTTGATCAATGTTTGACTGTATACTGTATATTTTTTTAAAAAATATTACATATTTCAGGAATATTTATATATTTAAAAGTTATTTAAAAAGCAATACCTTTACAAACGACTTCGGGGTTTTCCTTTATCAGATTTAAAACTGCTCTGCCCCTTTTTCATTAAAGCTGGCACTTTTTCATGTAAAGCCCAAATCTTCCAGTAGCTTTTTAGGAGTCCCCCGAACCCCCCGATCCCCTAAACCCGCACACTCCTTCTTCAAGGGAAAACCTTTACATCATCTATGTTTGATTTGAAATTTTTTAAGGGTAGCTTTCCCTCATTGTTTTTTTCCCTCCCGCAAGGGAGGGACCCAATTATGTTCACGAAATGTCCCGTGGTTGATACAAAGACATTGGGGTTTACGAGAGGGCGACCTTTGTGAAAAACTAAAGTTTTTTCCCTTTTAAACTTGTAATTGGTTTTGATTTAAATTTAAAAGTAAATGTTTTCCATTTAAGAAAACCAAAAAAATTTTAAACAGAAAAAAAAACAAAATAGGGATTTAGCTAACTGTCCCTGTATGGTTTTCATTTGAAATTTTTTTTGTCACAACCTCAAAACCCTAAAGGCGGGACGAAAAATTCTCATCAGGGCCTCTCTTACAGTGGGAAAAGGACTCTAAAAACTTGGGGCTTTGGGGAAAGGGGTGAAGAAAAAGTTGGAAAAAACCTGTTAGAAAATGCCCGACTTTTAAATTAAGGAAAAAAGTCCAAAAAGTTGTTCTAAAGGGGATCGTGACGGTGTTGGGTTTTTTCTTATCATTGATGTGGGAGAAAAGATCAAATTTAAAATTTGGGTTTTTGAAAAAATCCTGTTTAAGGGGAAGAGGGATCTGCTTCTTGAAAAGGGGTCAAAGTTCAGGAGAAAATTCTGTTTAATGCATAAAGATCGCATATTCTGAAAAGGGAAATTTGAAATAGATTTACCTGTTTAGATATGAAATGCGTTGAGGTGGGTCAATGCCTTCCACAAATCTATCTTTAAACGTTTTTTTCTGAAAAAGTGTTTAAAGGGCAACACTTGCAAACTAAAGAAATAAAGATAAATTTTCTGTAGAAATGATTTTGGTCGAACTCTGAAAAAAGGGCCCAACAAGTTTTGGAACCCGCTTTTTACCCGACAAAAAAATCTTTAATGGCTCCGCTTTTTGATGGGATTTTTAAAAACTACCCCAAAATAGTAAATTTAATTTTTATATTTACCCCTTTTGCCTTGGGGCTGCAACATAAATCTACCCAGTGACATGCAGAAACCAAAAATCAGCCGGCAAAATCCATGCGCCTGAAACATGGTCCCCACTGTTTTAAATATTCATTCAGGAAAAAAATTTTTAAATTTTTTCCCCCCCAAAAAGATAAAGGTTTTTTCCAATTTAAAAAGGGAAAATTTTATTTGAAAAGTTTAGCGTGGGAAGGGGTTTTAAACGCCAATTAACAAAAACCCCCAAAACTTCAAAAAGAAAGTTTTTCATATTTTAAAAAGTTCAATGTAAAAAACACAAATTTCCCAAAATTTCCCGTATTTTTAAAAATTTAAAATTACGTAAAATCATGTTTTAAAATTTAAAAAAACTTTTTCCCTTTGTAAAAAAAAAACATAAAAGGGTTTATTTTTCTTTTCTAATGTTTTCAAATAAATGCAATTTTTTTTACAAAAATTTAAACTTACCGATGGAGGATTTATAAACTGATTTTAGGCCCGTGGCACACTGGGGCCCGTAATTTTTTAAATTTTTTTTCTCCTATCCTTAAAGTTTTGTTCCCCCCATAAAGGGATATCAAAGTCACAAACAAAATTAAAACAGAAAAGAACTTTCTTTTAACTTTTTTCTTTTCAGGGAAAGGGGCGGGCCCCTTTCCCGAGGGGTTTTTTTCTTTTTTTTCCAAAACAAAGCCCTTTATAATTTTCCACCTAAAAAAAAACCCAAATTTTTCAAGTTTCCCCTTTTTGATTTTTAAGGGATTTCCCTACTTTAATATATTATACCCATAAATTTTAAAAAAATTTCTATAATATAATTTTATCATAAAAAATAATTTTTTAAAAAAAATGTCCGGGAGTTTGGGTTCGAACCCAGATCTTTCCCGCATGTGAACCATCGCTTCTTCCCCTCTCCCACGGGGGCTTTTACATTAAGCGGGAAAAATTTTTTTGTTTTTAACATTAAACGAGTAAGAAATTTTTAATTGCGACGGGGCCAAAAATTTTAAAACATTCCCCCCCATAAATTTTTAAACGATGGAAAATTTTCTATTTACATATTATAACAAATTTTTTGATTTTTTCTATAGCTGTTTCTAATATACACTCTACAAAGGGGGGATTCCCAAGGGAAAATTTACCGTCGGTTTATGATATTTTCCAATTTGATTTTTTTTTTATCATCATTTGGGATAAAGATTTTTTTTTATTCCAATGGGAATCTAAAATCTAAATTTAAATAAAATAATAAAATAAATCAGGGAGTGGTTTTTTTGTAAGAGCATGTACATAATTCATTTTAAAAGGGGAAACCCAAAAACCTGTTAAAAAACGGGTTTTTTGCGGGTTTTATTTCCCTGTTTTTACTTTGGTCCCGGGGAAGCAGTAACACGGCCAGCGATTGGGTGAAAAAAAAATGCAGGGAAAACCGCATGATCAATTATTTCATGAGGGGATTGGGGTGAAAATGGGGGACTTTTTAAATAAAAAAAAACAATTTAAAAAGTAAAAACACATTGTTTCTGGAAAAAAAGAAAATTTCAAGGGGGTCCTGTGATAATTTTTTTTTGGATATTTTTCATTTATAAAAAAATGTAGTCAGGGCCTGTGACAGGGAGCAAAAAATTTTAAAGAAAAGGGGGGGGAATCCCCCTTTTGGGAAATCATTTGGGAAAAAAAATTTGGGCGGGGACCCCTATAAAAACAGGGGAAAATTTTTTTGTGTCAAGGGATTTTCAAATTGCTAGAAAAATTACCCTTTTTTAGCAAAAATCAATTTTTAAAGGGAAAGGGTTAGGGGGCCATTTCTTATAAATGTAAATCAGGGAAAATAAAAGTGAGTGGGCTGACCTAAAGAGAGGGAAATTGGGAAATGTCAAAATTTATTTTTGTACTTTGTCTTCTTTGATAAAGCCCGAAAAAGCCCGTATTTTGGAAAAATGGGTGTATACACCTTCTAGGGTTTAAAAATTTCATTTTTTCAATGCAACTTTGGTGTTTACAGCAAAATGTTAAAGGGGGGCCCAACCCTTACAAGTTTTTTTACATATGAAATAAAAAGGTATTTTTTATTTTAAAAAGTTAAAAAAGGGTTTGTGTTTTTTTTAAAACATTGAATTTATGATAATAAGGGGGTAAATAGGTTTTGAGTGAATAAAGGCGGGTTCTTTAAAAAATTTTTTAAAGATTTCAAAAATGCTGTACATTGATAACAATGCCGGGTTTTAAGACTTATGAAATAATTTGACGGGGACCCTGATGAAAACACTTTGGGGCCATTTTTAAAGGGGTTTTAAAAAGTAATAATAAAAAATGCATTTTGCCCGGGGTTAAAAAACAAATGGGAATTAAAATACAAAATATTGGGTTTCTGTTTGGGTTTAACCCTTTTCGACTTTTTTTAGGGGGGGGACATTTTTTCGCTGGGCACTAATTTTTTTTCCTTTTTCCCTCATATAATAACATAGAGTGCACAAAAAAAAAATTTTTGTGTCTTTTTTCCCATATAAGAATTTTTTTGTTTTTTCTTTTACAGGCAAAATAGCAAAAAAGTTTAAAATAAATACATTTAAGGATTTGTTTTAAAAAATTTATTTTGGTTTTGGGGGCATGAATTCAATACATTTTAAAAATTAAAAATCCATTAAAAAATTAGCATAAAAAAGGGTTGGGAAAGCCCCTGAATAGCCTTTAAATATGGGGTTAAATGCAAAATAGTGTTTAAAATTTATTTTTTTTCTTTTTGGTAAAAAATTTTTAAACACTCACCAAGTATAATGCCATAGTTTTTAGCCCTTTAATGACTTTTTAATGCAAAATTTGAAGGACAAAATAACCCAAGGGTAAATTTAATTTTGTAAAAAAAGTTTATTATAAGTAAAATTTGATTAATTTTTTCCAAAATCATATTAGGCAAAATTAAAACACAGCTTTGTGTCTCTATGTTCTAAAAAACAGAAAAAGAAACCTTTTTTTGGGAGATAAATGTACACAAAGGGGTGTTTAGCACAACTTCAGTAAATTTAAACCCCCCTTTATTAATGAGAAATTTAAGATAAGTCAATAAATTTTTATTTTCCCGGGCCTACCTAAATGAGAAAAAAATACACAATACTAGCCCCTTCCAATACTTTTTGGGGCCCTAAAAGGGGGTGTTTTACAGGGGAAAAAACACCTGAAAAAAGGGTTTTAAAATTGCCCAATTTTTTGGCTCCAAATGAATGCAAAAATCCAAAAAAAGGGGTGAAAAGAAGTAAAGATTTTAGGCTATATTGTGCTGTTAAGCCCAGGGGGAATTTGGTTTTCCCAAATAAATTCTTTTTTAATACCAAAGTGAAAACAAAAGACAAAAATATATAAAAAATTTTTTGGGGCTTTTTATTGAAAATTTTTGGTTTGTTTTTAAAGAAATTATAAAGCAAATTTTTGGAGTAAAAAAATACAGCGGGGGCATTTTTAAAAATACCTATTTAAAAAACCAAAATTTTTTGCTATGTGTAAAAAAAATTAATGTGTATCAAAATCGGGTTTCACTAAAACGATTTTTTTATTAAGTATGTTTGCTAAGCTAAATTTTCATTCGGGAAGTCTATTGGTGGGAAAAATTTTAAAATTTTGGGGGAAAAAAACACTTTTTTTTTAAATGGGGGGGGTGATAAAATTGCCCCCGCTACACCCCTTTTGTTAAAAAATTTAGTATTTTGAAGCACTTCTGAAAATGAAAACAGTATATTTTTGCTATCTAGTAAATTTTATGGAATTGGTTAAAAAAATTCCCTTAAAGAAATGAAAAATTATGAAAATCAAATCTAAATTTATTTCCCAAAAACCGGAAAAGCGACATAAAAGGGCTTTTTAAAAAAAAGGGAACTTCAAAGTTTTAATGACTTAAGAGTGGGGAAAATGCATCCCTATTTAATTGTAATTGTATATCAACTTTAAATTTTTTATTTAAAATTTGAAAACTAAACATTTAATAAATTCCCCCTTTTTTGTCAGGGTAACGCATTTTAAAAACGCCAGGATTTGGGTGAAAAAAAAATGGGGAAGGGGAAAACCCCCATGGTCAATTTTTACATGAGGTGATTGGGTAAATGGGGTATTTTTTAAATAAAAAATAATTTAAAAATTTTAAAATACAAATTTTTTTCTGAAGAAAATGAAATATTTTCATGATCTTGGGGATTTAATTTTTAAATTGGATATTTTCATTTATAAAAAAGTGTAGTCAAATCCGTGATCAGCAGAAAAATTTTTTAAAGGGAAAAGGGGGGAATCCCTTTAATAAAATTTCCAAAAAATTTGGTCGGCTAACCCCCAATAACAGGAACATTTTTTTGTGTCAAGGGGAATTTTATTTGCTAGAAAAAATTTCCTCTTTTTGCATGAAAAATTTAATTTTTAAGGGGAAAGGGTTAGGGGCCATTTCCCTTTTAATGTAAGTCTATGGAAATTTTCAATGTGGGTCTGAACCCTTACTACGCTGGTTTTGTAAAACCCACTGCAATTCGTTCCAAAAACGTCCGCGTTTAATAAATGATAATCTTTTGTTTTTTTTTTTGTGATTAAAAGGTTGCATTCACTTTGAAATATCCCCTTTAATTTTTTTTATACAATTTGTTTACAAAACTTTATTTTTTACGAAAAATAGGTATAGGGTTTTTTTAAAAATCGATATGGGGCCTTTGATAAATAACAAAGGGCTCCACTTTTTCTTTTTTAAAATATAACGCCCCGCGGTTCCACAAAATAACTTTTATTTTTTTAAAGAAAATTGAATAACAAATGTTTTTAAGCGGGAATAAAGGGGGAACAAACTGCGCTCATACGGGGACACTGAAAAATTTCCCTTCATAATTTAATTTTCCCTTTTGGCAAAAAAAAGGGTTCAAAAAAAAATCATAAAAATCCTTTACGATGTTTTTTATGAAGAAAATAAATTTCTTTTTTAAATTGATATGTTGAAAAAAAAACACAAAATATATTTTTCTGTATTTTTATTTTCCGTCAGTTTGGGGCCATTTTCGGTGGTTTGTGAACCTAGCTTTTTATATAAATATAGGTGATATTTAAAAATATTTTAGTTTGAATTTTTTCAGTTATGTCTGGTTTATAATTATTGAGGAAATTAAACAATGACTTGGGGGCTAAAGCATACCTACTTTCTCATGAGAAAATCTTTTAAAAAATTTCATGGGGTTTTTAAAAGAAAAGGTTTTTACTTCAATTAGCAAAAAGGCGACAAAAGGCTCATCTCGGGGTTCTCAAAGGGGATTATGTTTTAAATAATGATTTTCGGGTTTAAACCCTTTAAAAATATTTTAGATAAATACAGAATAAAAAAAAAGATATATATGTTTTTCAAAAGGGTTTTTTATTGACTCATATAAAATTAAGATTATTTTAGCCCCGTCCGAAAAAGAACATAATGGGTTTGCGACCAGCATGGATCCCCGACCCCGCCCGGGGATCTGTTCGCTACGGTAATACGGTTTGTAAAATGACCGCAAAAGCCCAGGCCCAAAAACAAAAATAGTAGTTTTATGGTTTATTAAAGTGACAGATAGGGGGAATTTTTTAAAGGGTTGGTTACCGCTGTTGTGATACATTTTAAAAAATTCAACATGGCTATATTTTTGCCACATAGAATTTTTTATCTAGAAAAAATCTGTTATTTTATTTTTTACAAAAAAATTAGAAATAGTACAATGTATAATTAGTAAAATGTCACTACTATACATTACAAAAAACTATTAACAAATGCGGTAAAAAAGCTGCGGTACAGTATTTAACGGCCCACGGGTTCGATTTACATGTCAGGATGCACCTTTTTTTCTCCCCCTGTGATACAAACTTTGTATACCCATAAAAATTTAAATTCACAATGCAAGAAGCCTGGGAAATTTCGAAGAAATTTTGCATACACAGTAGGTTTTTATAACTTTTTCAGTATTTAAACAAGTAAAACTGTAGGGCCGAATATCAGAGGAATAAAAGACCCGGGGAAATCGTATTCCGAGTGTCGGGGGTTCGAGTGCTGCCAGGTGTTACATATCAATAAAATCATCCAAAAAAAATTGGGAAAAGAACGTCAAATAATTATCACCCTAAATAGTATTGGGATGGATTCGGACAGTCTTTGATAAAAAAGTCAGAAGATGAATTTGTAAGGGGGGTGGGGTGTAGTCTATACATCATTTGATGTTGAAACCCCTATTAATATATTTTGGGTAGCAAAAAAATTTTTTGCTGAATTAAAATTAAAAATGTTGCAATTAATTAGTAATTATATTTACGTATGTAAATGGGTTTAAAACTAATGATCTTCGCTTTAAGAAATTGACCAGTTTCCCGCGGGGTCACAAACTTTAAAAATTTTTAATGAAAATACAATAATACTTCTTTATATAATTTTCTATTCTTTACAGGGAACAGAAATTTTACATTTTTAAGAAAAACAAATTTACTTTATATACTACTAAAAATTTTTTTTATTTCCCCAAAATAGAAAAAGACCAAACACGGTACTTAAGCCTTGACAACGAGACGCCGCTAAACTTTTCGGGGGAATAAGAAACGCACGTTTTCAGACGCACGAAAACGAAAAAACGATACACAAAAAACGATAAACTTAAAACCTTGAAAAAAGTGCACCTTGAAAACGTTGCAAACGCACGTTGCACGCTATAGGGCCGCCGTTAAAAAAAAACGACGCACGAAAAACGCTATTTTTGAAAAACCCGAAAGTTCACCCTACTGACAGTTTTTTTAACTGAAAAGGAAAAATCGCAGGGGCCCAGGCCAATAAAATGGACTAAGTGACGTACTTTTACTTAACCCATTTTTTTGCCAATACGCCGTTTTGATATAATTTTTTTATTTAGGTCAGGTGCTTTGGGGGGCTTCAGTCCTTTAAGTCCTCCCCAGGATCCGAAGCTGAACCCTTATTTTTTCCCCTATATGTTTAAAATTCCCTAACTTTGAGAAATAATGTTTTCCCCGTCATTTCATTATTTATTTGTAACATTATCAATACTTTTTAATTTTGCCCAAAAATTTATCGGGAAAGTGATAATAATATATATAGCAATAACAATGCAATGAAAAGGGTTAAACAAGCTAGATAAGATTATTATTATAAAAAAAATTTGATAGGGAAAATGACCCCATATAAAAATTTTTTTTGGAATTAAACCTGACGTAGGGCGATGGGTTTTAATCGCAAAAAACCGTTTATTAAGGCCATCTAAAAAAAAGTGAAGTTTTAGAATTTTTATAATTGATTTTAATTAATTAATATAACATTTTTTTTGTAAGTGTGTAAATTTTATAATATAAGTAAATATTCAAATTTTTTATTCATTTAAAAATGAAAAAAAATATTTCCTGCATTTAAATTTTTAATATCTGAAATTAAATATTACAATAACCAAATATTTATAAAAGGGACATCATTTTAAAATTTAAAATGGGTTTTTATATAATATTTCCCACGGGATACCACCCCCCGATAGTTATTTGGTTTAAAAAAATTTAAAAATTTGAAGTGAAGGGTTTTTTTTATCACATTATTTTTTTTATTATATCATGAAACTTTGCCTGGTATTTGTGTATGAAATCCGTTATAAAATAAATTTTAACGAAAAATGAGCCCCTTACAGACTTTTAATTAATCCTGAATAGGAATTTATTTTTTTTGCCAAATGAAACAAAAAAGGGGGTCGGGAAACCAACACTAAATAACTATGAAAGCGCTTTTAAAGCCAATATGCGCTAGTAAACACCTATATCAGACGACTTTGAGCACGGCCCTAGTTATCGTAAACAAACAAAATCACCATACAAAATAAAAAAAAATATTTAATATATTTAAGGGGTGTGCTGGAATTTGTAACGTATAAATACATGTATTTTTCGTGGAAAAACATATCGATAAAAGAAACTGTTCCTTTTCAAAATAATGTCGAATTAAGAATTCGGGTTAAACAATGAGTTGGAACGAGCGCTCATTTTAAAGTATTTTCACGGTTTTCATAAATTCCATAAAAATCGTTTGTTAAATATTTTATGAAATTTCATTGGTTCTGAAAAGGGAAACGTCTGCATTTGCATTTAGAGAAAATATAACATAGGGTGAGAAAAAAATGTGTCGGTACGCCTATAACTTACCGCGCGCAAGCAAGATATAGTGTAATTTTTTTCACATTTCGATTTATCGCTCCAAAGGAACAATTTATATAAAGATTTTGGTAATGAATATTCCCACTGTGTATATGGAACAATATTTGGCATTAGAAGAAAGAACAATAAATATATTATGATATATTAAGTACATATAAAAAGCTCTAAAGATTGGACATGTATTTAAACCAGAACAGAACAGAAACAGACAGAAGCGCATTTTTTTCATTTTCATCGGTGCAAAAATAAATATTTACACAAGCTTAAATCAGATAAAAGATGGACTTTCACTTCCAAATTTTAGCAAAGTTTAAACAAGTAATCTTTTTCCCGTCGCAATTTTTTAACAATTTCGAAAAGTTTATGCATAGTTTGGTCTGATTATAATTAATATCGTAATATAACCCGTCGATATATCATTAAAACATGGACATTTATACAAAGTGGGAATTCGTCATCGATGTCTTTTGTTATTTCACAGAAAACGGACTATTACTCGTATTTTGCGGTTAATTATTTAATTCATACCCGTATTTGTTTGTACCGTTGTAATGAATTTTGAGCTGACACTCTTAGTTTTACTAAATAGGTTTTAAAATCAAAAGGTAATTATGATCAGTGATAACTTTCATATTCAATTTATTCTTTTAAGATGGGTGATAAAGGTTTAACATTGTGTTACTGACTTTTTACTTGCAACCTTGCCAGGAAAATACAATTTTTAATGCTGTCTAAAAATTATTAAAAACGGTCTTTTCTTTAACAAAATGAGGATTTATCAAAACCATATTATATCATTTTCACAAAATAATTTTTTTAATTTGAGGACATTTTCTTTATTACATTTATACAATTCTTATATGGACTATGTTATTATACAGTTTTTCAAAATTATATTATCTGTACTGATTAAGTTTAAGCCAATAATTTTACATATTTCTAATATTATCTCGAATATTACAAATGGATATCTTCCCAACTTCGCCATAAACTGCAACATTAGGAGTCGACATTTTAACAAAAAGAATTTTCTTACAAAATTTAAGGTGATTTCTTTTTCGATTTATTTTGATTTTTGGTAAAACACCCATATTTCACTTGAATAATTTTAGTATGATCCAACAAAAGAATCAAAAGTATGAAAGAATTTAGGTTTCATTTTATATTTTTGACATTTAATAATAAAAACATCATTTTGATTTCAAAGCTTTACGAGTTGTTGTTGATTTAATGCAAAACTTCCCGTTATATTAAAAACAGTTCCTAGATAGTTTAAAATCATTTACAACTTATGCCAAATTGTCCATTTATACACAAAGTACTCATTATTTTCTAAGTCCCCCACGTTTACGAATTCCATTAACCTTTGGTTTTTTGTACATTGACTTAACAAGACTCCATAGTTTGCAATACTCAGAACAGTTAATATAAGATTAGTTGTTAATTTCTACGGAAGTCTTCCCAAGAATAACCATATAATCTGCAAACAAAAGTAGAATAAGAATAATAATCATCAATATTTACCACCTGGAATTTTATAATTTGCAAAAAATACTCTAAGTCTTAACAAATAGTGAAAATAATTACTGGTGAAAATTACTCCTTTTTTTGGTTTTTTAAAACAACGCATATTTTGAAAAAATCAGAGTTACGAATTACATCGACCGAAACATGATTTTTACTTTTTTTCATACATCCTTATTATTTCAAATTTTACACGTTAACCCATTGCTATATACATTTAAGCATAATGCGTTTCTATATATTACATCATATTGCCATTTTTAATCAACAATAAACAATATAATCTTTTTCATTTTATTTATATTTTGTTAACAAATTATGCAAAATAAACAAGCATTCAAGTTGAATCGAATAGTTTTCTGAATCCAAATGCGATTGATATGTATTTTTCTCATTACAATATTTAACAATTCTATTATTAGTATTGTCGTAAAATAATTTCGAATCTACAACTTACTAAAGTAAGTGGCCTCTTATAATTTTATTAACATTGTTTTTATTCTCCTTTCTTTGTGCAATGGTACAATAACCCCTTCAGGTCCATCTTTCAGGGGAAAAACGCCTATCAAATAAAATAAAAAATATACATATCTTTGCGCTGCCAGTATATCTACGTTTTCAATAAATATTCATTCAGCCAAAATAATCGTTTCCGCAGGATTTATCACGCTTTTAAAGATTTAACAGGCGATTAAATTCGTTAATAGTTAATTGAACTATTCAAAACGTCAGTGTTTATCATCATTTTTCTTAATTTGAGTTTTAAAATTATGATTTTGTTAGAAAAATCTTCTGCTTCCATATTTTTCATTTTTTGAAAATAATCATTTAACTTACTTTGATAATATGTGTAAAAGCTTCCAAGCGATACTATTTCATTATTTTTTTTAGCTTTAAAATAATTCAACAAATCTTTAGGCCTCGCGCGGAAACGTAATTTTTCGATATCGATACTTTTTTTATTCAATATTTTTTCTTCTTTTTCTTAACTATTTGTTTATTCTGCTTTTGAGCATTCAAATGCTCCTCTATTATATTCAGTGGTACATCTTTTTAAGCACGCTGCCTGCTTCTATCTACCTTTTGTTGCATGTTTACATTCAAGGTCAAACCATTCTTATCATTAAGGTTCTCGAATTATCTAACAAAATGTACATTCGCGTCGACTTTGAAATAACGTGTAAACGAAGGGTAGTCTTATAGTGCCTGCGGAAGGACCGTATCGGTGGAATCATCTTTAAATGTTATTTACAGCAACGACTATTTATTTTGAATGTACTATGCTCTCTGTTATCTCGTTGAACTTGCGGTAAAACTACCAATAATACCACTGAACGAATTCAGATTTAATTGTGTGACATCTATTTCATAAATTCTTGAAATATATTTTACTTCCGGGGATTGATTACAGTTTATATTAACGGAAATCGGACAATGGCGCCCCTTATTGAAGTCGGTATTTTTAATCACTAATATTTACAAAAAAACGCTCTTCGCGAGTAGTAGTCAATTAATGATGCCCCTTGACGCGATACAAATGTAAAGCACCAATACCATAGTCATTACTGATCCGACCGTTAGCTATTCGACAGCACGTAGATTTGCATAAGTCAAGAAGTTTTATTCCGTTAGAATTACACGTTTTATCACAAGAGGCCCTGACGGAGGATATATCGGGAATATAATCATCATTATCTATAGACTTAACCCATTGCTTCATGAGCATTTTGTGAAAAATGGCTGTTTTCATTGAAAAGTCTCCCGTTACAAGTTCAAATTGCTATAATACTATAAAAACTGCTTCAACACTAATCAAACTTGGCACAAATGTTGACTGGACCATTGCCCTTGCAACAACATGCTCAGGCTTAAATTTTCTGTTACCATGGCAACGAGGGGACATCTCAAAATTGCCAAAAATCACTATTTTGCGTTGATTTTTTCCATCAAAATTGATTTCAAAGTGCTGCAACTTCTCAATGGATTGAGATAGAGTCAAATGCATTTCAGCGTTGGTTACACGTTACCTTATGATCAATCTGGGGTCATTTACAGCCTCTCACAAGTCCAAAATTTTCTTGGCGATGAGGGGGACTCTGCCCCCCTTCAAACCCCCCAAACAGAAGGGGGCACATCCCCCTTCTGGCAACCCCCTGATGTATCTTTTGGTTGGGGGGCCGCGCCGAAAAAGAGGTCACTTTTTTTAACAACATTTCTCAAACAAAAACAAGTGTTTGGGGCCTAAATAAGGCATTTTTTCATCATTTGAGACAACAAAAAGGGGGGGGTGAAAAAGGCGTTAAAAGGCGTGTATATGAAGTAATGGGTTAACAGAAAATGATGAAAATACTTGAAATTACCCTAAATCGCGTTTTTTCATGTTTAAACATGGCCTGTCATATAAATTAGAAGAAAAATTGTTGTTTTGTAGATTTTTTTATTTTTTTCATTAACCCATTGCTTCATGAGCATTTTGTGAAAAATGGCTGTTTTCATTGAAAAGTCTCCCGTTACAAGTTCAAATTGCTATAATACTATAAAAACTGCTTCAACACTAATCAAACTTGGCACAAATGTTGACTGGACCATTGCCCTTGCAACAACATGCTCAGGCTTAAATTTTCTGTTACCATGGCAACGAGGGGACATCTCAAAATTGCCAAAAATCACTATTTTGCGTTGATTTTTTCCATCAAAATTGATTTCAAAGTGCTGCAACTTCTCAATGGATTGAGATAGAGTCAAATGCTTTTCAGCGTTGGTTACACGTTACCTTATGATCAATCTGGGGTCATTTACAGCCTCTCACAAGTCCAAAATTTTCTTGGCGATGAGGGGGACTCTGCCCCCCTTCAAACCCCCCAAACAGAAGGGGGCACATCCCCCTTCTGGCAACCCCCTGATGTATCTTTTAGTTGGGGGGCTGCGCCGAAAAAGAGGTCACTTTTTTTAACAACATTTCTCAAACAAAAACAAGTGTTTGGGGCCTAAATAAGGCATTTTTTCATCATTTGAGACAACAAAAAGGGGGGGGGGGGTGAAAAAGGCGTTAAAAGGCGTGTATATGAAGTAATGGGTTAATAGCAGTATCACATATAATATAATCCGCCTTAAGACCTACCCGACTATTCCAATCGCCGATCAAAAATACAGACCCTTCATTTTCAACATCAAATAAATCAACGTTACATACATAATAAAATGGCGATCCTTCAGGCCATATGTAAACCCCACACAAATATATATCATTTTCTATATTGAAAAAAAAACTTATCTATCTTTAACCAGATAACAGAATCGTGATTATTTCTAACAACTGAAATACCTTTTTTCAAATTGTCTTTAACATAGATAACAACGCCTCCGCTACATCTTTTAGCATTTCGATGTTGATATTTTCGATAAAAAATTATATGATACATAACCTTCAATATCTACAATACTTTTAGAATTTGTCCACGCTTCAAACAAAAATATCACATCATTTTTGTCAATAATATCTACAAATCCTTGACATTCTTTTTTCACGTTCGTCAGTCCGTTAACGTTCCACGCCAACACGTTCAAACCACCCCCTTCGTGGTCCTAGCTTCGTTCATCGCGCTGCGCCTTTCCGTTTACATATAAAGTATCATATGAGATCCAAGCATTATGACCGTTCCGCTTCGCTTCCTTCATCTTTGGCACCAATTCTCGCCTCTTTGCAATAATTTCCTTGGGGAATTGTTCATGAACATAATATTTGGTTTTATCTAATGTTTTCCATTGTTTTCGAACTAATTCTCTTTCTTTGAATAGTGTAAATTTCGCAACGATATTTCTTGTTCTACCTGGTATTTTATTCCCCATCCGATGTACTCGCTCAAACGCCATTCTCTCCACCTGCTCTTTAGCTATCTTCATATTTTGCTCCAAAAATTCTCTTAACTTTTGTTCCGTATTTTCCAGCACCCCTGACGGGCTTTCGTCGATGTTCGCAAATACAAGGTTATTCCGCATTGACTGCGATTGTAAATAGACAATATCATCTTTTAGAGCATTATTCTCTCTTTGCATTGTAATTAATTTATCATTCGTTAGGCCTAAATTGAAATCGGAACTTTCTGCCTTTTCTTCAACTACCATGAATCTTTCTTCAATTTTTTTATTTTGGTCTTGGATATTTGTCCACACTTTGTTTATTTCTTTTTCAAAATTATTTACTTTTTGCTCCAGAACATCTAGTTTATCTAACTTTTTTTCCATTTTACAAATTTTTTCATCTATCTTTTTCAAATAAATTAACAAATCTGCATTTGTGGGCGAACATGTTTCACCAATAGCATTTATATCATGTCCCGTATTAGTTGGTGGGGTATGCACTGTTGCCATATTTCCGTTAATTGACGATTTTTCATTTATCACACTGTCTCTACTCTGATTTAAACTATCTTCTGTATCACTACTGTCATTAAATAGCACAGAATTTGCCGTTTTTAGAATACTACTGACACAAACCTGCTCTGGCGAAGTTGCATATCTTCCCGCCTTACATATACTGTCATTATTGTCACTGTTATCACTCTTTTTACGCTTATTCTTTTGTTTTCTACCCATCGAGTACTTTAACACTCAACACTTAGGTATCCATTAAAAGATATAACATATTAAATCATTTTATTCCATATACATTTCACATTTTTAAAATATTTTTTTCTCCGCCAAAAATATCTGTTTACACTTGAAATCACGTGACCTAATACTCCTAATATTTAAACATATCGATATTTATTAAGATATATAAGGATAATTTAGACCGGAATATAGTTAATTACATATACAAGGTAGACAATGATACCTTAGGTACGGAAAACACGTGTATTATACCGCTATAAATACTGCGCGCACCTAACTAAAGAGTTTTTCACGAACTTCATTAATCGCTTAAGAACTTATTTATTAAAATATCTGGATGGAAATTTCACTGTATGATAGGTGAACATCTTGCCTTTAAGAAAAAAAAATATTATAACATATTCAAGAGTGTGCTGGAATTGTAACGTATAAATACATGTATTTTTCGTGAAAAAAAAAGCTTAAATCGGAATGAAAGGGTGGTTGAATTTTCAAATATATAGATATTTATTAAGATATATCGGGATAATTTAGATCAGAATAATGGTAATTGTATATACAAGGTAGACAACGAAAGCAATTTATGAAATCTTAGGGAGGAAAACCGGGGCGGGAAAACACGCATATAGTTCTGTTCTTAAAAACCGCGCAGCGTATTTAAGTCGTGTGACTGATGAAAATTTCACTGAATACTAGGGACAATGTTATATTAAAGAAAGACTAATAGATATTATAATTTATCTATCTATATATCTAAAGAGGAAATTATATGTACAAGGTAAACAATAAAAGCAAACTATGATATCTTAGGACAGAAAACAACAACAACAATTACTTTTATTAATATCAGATTACAGACATGTAATAGCATGATTCATTTTGTTTTATATTGAAATATGGGTAAATAGATGGGGACAGATATATACAAAGTTAATAAGTAAATAACATGTCAATCAATTTAACACAATATTTAAAACTATGTTCACCGTATTAATCTCATTATCTGTAATTTAAATGGTCGGGTAAAGCGCGATAAGAAAACAAAATAATGTAAGGAGAAATGGATCACGTGGAAAGCGTGCTCAGGAAAGGTATTTCATTGACTAGTGGATAGGTTGGGAGAATTATACCACGAGGAAAAACATAGTGGAAAACGTATGTCATTGACTGGGATATTTTAGAAAAGGTAACAATGGATATTACATACTACATGGTATTTAAGTGATAGAGAAAATAAGTAAACATTAAATGACAATAGTAAATAAGTACGAACGATAGTGAACTGTATTATCAAAAAAAACACACATGTATACCTGATAGAAGTACCGGGCGCGGCAAAAATAAGTTTTCCACGAACTTCATTGGTTTCGCGTAAAGTTATACAGTGATATACTTTCATGGAAACTCTACTGATATATAGGTTGAAGCATTGCAATTAAGTTAACAATTACATTATATAATATATCTATATGTTTGTATGGTACAAGACTTTAAAATACATGTACATATCGAAAATTGAAAATTCCGAAAAATCAGAAGTCGTAAAATCTCGTCTGCATATTATGAAATAAGGGCGTGAGACCAATGTCGTAAAATGTCAGTTTGATCACGTTGACACAATTCTCCGGCGACAATTCGAACTAAATGTTATCATATCAAGCTAAATAAGATAAATAAAGAAACAATCGATACGTTGGTACGACACTGTCTGTCATTCAAAATGCACATAATTCAAATACATGTACGAGGTGCATGGTGAGAACATATAATGGTGGAAATGAACGGAAGCTATCTATAATCACGACTGTCCCACAATTATATGCTTATTACGGGACAGACACGTTGGGAGGGCTTTTAGAACAGAACAGAACAGAACAGAACATATCTTTTATTTTCACCCAAGCATTTTTCAATACAATATGGGGGCATAACACAATTTTTATATAACAAAAAATGCATAGTTCCGGTACGAACAAAAAAGTGAATAATCATTTAACACATTACATTGCCAATGAGGGTGTCGGGCTATTGCCGATTGTATGATGAAAGCATTATCCAGGGACAGGGGTGCGATTACGCCTCCTTCGGAATCAAGTATATTAAATGATGATAGTGCATTAATAGACAGAAATGGTGTTGATACTGTTCAAGAGATGTCGTAAAATGATAAAAAAAACACTGTATGGATTTATTACATGCTTTTCAGTGAATTAAAAACTGATAATTTCACTGATTTTAATTTAAGTCCCTTACGTTGTTTGAGTGAAATACAAGCGTTCACAGTGCTTGAAACCACCTTAATGACGTGACTTCGTAAATGACGTCACGTTGTATAATTATTTGGCGCGCCTTCCATTTAGTATTAGGTTAAATGTCATTTAAACGTTTATAATATAATACAAAGAAAATGTGTTACACTGAAATAAACAAATATTCTCTATATATAATATTACTTCAACAACTGGACAGAAATTCAAGGGATGGAAATGTCGTTGTCTTCAAGGTTGTGTAACATTTCGATATTAAATCATTGTTCCAAGTATATTAAAAAAAAAATGTTTTATAACAATGGCTGTTTTTAACATTTTTCGAAAAATCATTATTACGGCGGTTAACGCGGTTTTTAAATATTTCATCTATATATAAAGCATCAGATTTCCCTTGTTAATTGATTTTTAGTGTTAAATAACATTATTTTTGGACCGCTTTTCTACAATAAATACCCCCAAGGAACATACAGTAAAGAATATGCAACGGTTCTCATTTAGATAATGTTTGTCCAGGGTTTTGTTTTTCTATAGCACATGATTAATTTGGCGGAGCGATAAACCGTTTAGCGTCTGGTCAATTCCGCTGCGTGGCAGACTATACCTTTTACAATACTGTACAAATGTGCATGCTATGTTAATGTGTTAAGCGACGATAATTTCCATTACGCCGCCTGTCAATCAAGCTGGCAGGGGTCACAGAGATAAGCTAATCAGCGATCGTTATCAGTTTCACCCTAAGATGCCTACGAAGCCCATCATTTACCTTAAATAAAATAATGGTGCAGAATTAATTAAGATTGAAATTATTTTCATTTTATATAAATTTAAAGCTATTTAATCGGTATATTACATTATTAATAAAGTTACCAGATATACTGACATATTGACATATCGAGTAAGTTAGTTTATTATACAAAAGTCAATTGATTTCTACAAATGGAAATAATGAGTTTTGTAGTGGGTACAAAACATTTATCCTGGCTGTAGCACAATGCATTGAAAAATAAAAACGTTTCAATAAATCCACAATTTTTGCCATTACCTATTCATAATCACATTATAAACATATAATAAGGTCCCAGAATATCCAAAAGATATGACATTTTGTAGTTTATAACGTATAGCGTCAATAAAAACGCAGCCGTAAAAATGCAAATGTAATGAGTAAACACAATACAGTAAACGTTGAGGAAACGAGGCGCTGTGAATATCGGAACTCTTTAAATACCGGACAATTAATTTAGTCATTCATTAAACGATTGCATGAAACATTGACAATACCGGAATCTGTAAAAATCGAGAATTGGGAAGATTAACAGTATGAAGTCAATTATATAGATAATTACCCTGACAATACCGGACGTCGAAGGTGTGAATAACCTTGCAATTGTCAATTGGTTGTTTGTAATTCGCTAACTGAGCGGTAACTAAATAGTAATTGTCTGATTTGTTTATTATGTCTCTTTTTACAGTTTGATTTACTTTGATTTATATTTCTTTCTTTAAAACATTAAAAAAGTGTATTATTTTTTATATTTCTGTTTAAATAATGACTTAATGACTATTAATACTGCATTATCTTTTCAGGACTTACAACCGGATCATATATATTGTAAAATATTATTTTGTAAACCCCTTATGTATTTTATTAATACCTGGTTGAATAAATATATTTGAATTGAATTGAATTGTTTATTATCTCTCTTTTCACAGTTTGATTTACTGTAAAGCATATATATCACCGTTTAATAGTTATGCCTAAATGCGCAGGTAAAATCGGTATGAATAAAAACACAGATTTTTTTATAATGCGTTGCTTTTGTATGTAAATTTCCGTATGTAGAAATTTATTGACTATTTGTGTAATAAACAAAATTACTCGGTCCGTCAATATGCCAGTTTATTTGATAACTTTATAAATGAACTAATTAAATAGTTCTAAATTTACATAAAATTAAATAGACAGGAAGCTTGTCTTAGGTAAATGGTAGACTTCGCAGGCATCTTAGCGTGAAACTGATAACGATCGCTGATTGGCTTATCTGCGTGGCCCCTGTCAGCTTGATTGACAGGCGGCGTTATGTCAATTTTCAATGTCTGCATGTTTATATTTGATACAAAATAACAACTTGAAATGTATGGCTTTATGCTACTCACGCCTTACGGCAAACTTGTTTTTCATCCCTTATTACTTAATCGCTACGTCTTAAAAATCTGTATGACACCGATTAGATTACCATTTGAGCATATTACCGTTTAATCTTATAAATGATGTTTATTTTTGTTTGTTTGTTTTGAAAATTTTCAGTACTAATTTTTCATCCGACGATGACAACAATAGAAAAATGAAACAATTTCCATTATTGGAATTACTTGGTGTTATCCATTATATGAACAATATTAAAATTTTGTTTTCTATAAGGTTATTATTACAACTGAACGAAGTGATCAACATATTGTTTGTTTTTCGAAAAAAAAACCTTACCGCAGTATTTATATTTAATGAATTCAAATAAGTTATATACTTCAAATCCAGGAGAGACTTGCCATTTAGCTTGTGAAACTATTTGAATGTCATAATAGACTGGATGAGACAGAAAATACAGATAGCAGACTGGCGAAGAGTACATCATAGCATTTTGGATTGTTTTATATTTAAATGAATTTTGGTGATTAAATCGTTACATATGATACTTTCCTGTATTCATTCCGTCATATTCCAAGATAAAATGCTAGTGCCTGTTTTGTTATAATTATTATTATTATTTTTTTTCTTCTTCTTCTTCTTCTTCTTATTATTATTAATTGTCATAAATCAAACCAAACTTACTCCATGTGGGCAAATTTAGACCACAAAAATACAAAATATTCAGGAGCTTGATACAACAAAACGGCATGGCACGACTAACTGGAAACAGCAAAGACCGGAAAGAGATTCCACATAAGGAAATTTAATTAGCGAAAAGAGCCAACGGCAAATGCTACCCGGAGCGCAGGAGCAGTGAACCTTTTTT
>NW_026864878.1:0-176105 GCF_026571515.1 Ruditapes philippinarum | reverse complement strand
AAAAGTCTGATGCCCATATGTGCATGAAGTTATTGCCCACGCGGTTCACCCCAGTTAGAACTTACCAACCCTTAGGAAATTAACTGGATAGCCTACTGACATAAAAGAATCCCAGTCCATATCGGGTTTCGAACCCAAAATGGATGAGGGCCAAGTGGTTCGAAGACAGCAAGCCCACCAGCTTAGCCAAAGAGATTACCACGAAAACAAAATAAAACACACAACACATAATTATGTGTTACAATTGTAACATTATTTATTCAGATAGCTCTCTTCTTGCGTATAGTTGAGTAATTGTCGACAATGTTTATAATACAAAGAGCGAAACGTACCATGTTTTTAGCGAAAGGGGATTGCCACTTATTTCTTTAAAGAAAGTACCATCTGCAAAGAATTTAACCTGTGACGTGTAATGGGTGTTGCTGGTGATATGATGATTATGATGTACAACTGTTTCGGTTTGGATGGAAACTGTTGCTTAGAGTATCTGTAAAAGCTACATCACACTCTAGTTCCACTTAAATATTACATAAAAAAAAACATGTTCCCAACTCTCTTTATGATTCTTGTCGGTCATTAGTTAAAATGTATATCTTCCCGCTAGGGGTCAGACGTTGCTATTGGTATATAAATACATATATTTAACTCAAAACGTTCTGATTTGGTACCCCATGAAAACTAGCTCATTACGCCTATATATTTCCAGATCCATACAAGCTTAAACAAGCTTGCTAAGCATCTTTTTTGCTCATTACGCTTATGTACCTCATTACGCCTTATCTGGCTCATAACGTTTCATAATCAGTATAATTATCACCATTACGCCTCATTCAGATTATTACTCTCTTTATTAGCTCATTACGCATATACTAGATTACTTTACATCGTGCATTACCTGTAATACCTCCTACACAATCGTCGGATTATCCGTCCCGTTATATACTAATTTAATCTCATAACAATAAGTCGCTTTCTTTCTAACATGTGACCCGTTAACATTGAACACAATTGCAATGCTTCATTGCATTTACCATTTATCTGTGTATAGTACACAGGTATATTTAGTAAAACAACAAATAAATTATGTTTATGTATCTTTGATATATCTTTTGTTAACAGAGTTTCAATCCCTTCCAAAGGACCCATGTCCATCAGACAGGTGTATATTCACAGACCAGCTTATTAGCTGCGAGATCTCTACCGACGAGTGATCCCGTGACATTTAAATGTAATTGTATAAATACAAATTTAGACCAATTTAGTCAATATTTTATTGCCATAAACAATTAATTCACTATAGTGACATGTTAGACATACAGAACCATGATGTTCACCTGTAATTTAATCTGGGTTTGGTTATTAACAACGTGACTGTGTTATACCTATGATAGGGCTTTCCTTGTTGAAATTGACAATAACTAAAAACAACAACAACAAAGAAAACTTTTCATTTGTGAAATTTAGATCATTTGACGTTTCATAACTTTATCATCATTATATGGAAGCACTGGAGGGCCCTTTTGACTTCTGACTTAATGACTTTTGACTATTGACTTGGGAGTTATGACTTGTGACTTCTAAGTTGTGACTTGTAATTTGTGATGATGCATTGCCGCTCCTTTTAAGCCAGGAGATGCAACATGGCGGACAGCGATTTGTCAGACGATGTAGGTTTTTATAGTTTGCTTGAATATTCTTCTTAAAATAATGTAATTTAGCGATGTTATACATATCCATCACTAATCGGGCAATACAATTTTGACGGTCTGTGTATTTTTTGTTCACTGAGATCTAGATGCGTTTACCATAAGAAATTAACACTCTCCCTCAATGTGAGAAAAAGTGACTCCTTTCAAGCCTCACGGGGGAACCGAGTCTAACTACCATCAATCAAACAATCTATACTTAATGAAACTTTTAAGTACTAAGATTTAAACTTGCAGATAAGCTCGAGTTTTCAAAATATATATGCCAAATCAGTTATTGGCTTCTTGTTAAGATTGAATTATTACAAAAATGCATTTACTGATATAAAATGATGATACTATGATAAGTGTTTATACAAGAATCGTTTGTAATTATTCTCTATACAAGTATATATATACATTATTATTCTGACCACTATATATACATGTACATAGAAAAGGTTGTCGGAATGATCGATTTCGTTTAGTGTATTAATACCATTCACAAAACTAAAAAACAAAGAAACACTCTTCTTTTAATGACTGATTATGCATAAAATACAATTACACATCAATTTTATTCATCAAGGTTATTCATCTAGTCCTCTCCATGTATATGAGAATTAGATTTATCACTGGATTCGGGTTGGTCAAACACATTCGACATTCTCATATTTATAGTTAACTGTACATTACAGGAACAAAATGCCTCCTCAGATGAAAAAAAAACGGCATATTATATTTAAAAGCCAGAACTAGACCCAGGAGGCCATAAGTGGCTCAGAAACACTTTGGTTCAGCTAGCTAGTTGATCAGCTAGACCTTGTCAGAAATCAAAATAATAAAAAAAACTTTGCTATCAGTAATACTGTACAGAATACCGTTAGCGCCATCGTGGTTTGAACGTTATAATCCAGAGAGCGACAATGTGATAGTGCGACAACGCGATGGCGATAGTACGAGAGTACAGTGACGATAGTACGATAGTGCGATGATGACAACGCGACAATGCAATGGCGACAATGCGATGACGACAGTACGACAATGCGACAGTGCGATAATGCGATGGCGACAATGCGATAGTACGATGACAATAATGTGATTGATAGTCTATAGCATTGTCGTCCTCGTGTTATCGCGTTGTCGTCATCGTACTATCACCATCGCGTTGTCGCACTATCACATTGTCGCCCTCTGGAATATAACGTACAACCACGAAGGCCCTAACGTTATTCCGTAATACTGTGCTTTTCGCTTCATAGATTCATTGAATTTAAGCTTACTTGAAAGAAGAATTAACTTTGGTAAAGTTAGTCCTTCTTCAATTTTTTCATTGTGCTTAGGCCAAACTAAAAAATATGTTGGTTTGTAGTGCCAGCTACCTTCCCATCTTCAATTCTTTTAGGTCATCGACTTGGTTTTGCTTAATTTACCGATATGTATCCTGTTCTCCATAATTACCTCCCCTTAATAAGAATATGCCATTTTGTAATAAAAATTAGTAACGGAATATATTTGCTATGTTTTATTAAAACAACTAAACCATTTGTAATCTGATTATCTCATGACATTATACTTTGTGTCGTTAATGGTTAGTATTAGAAAAATTGTAAGTCTGAAACTTCAATTAATTGAGAATGTTTGAATGAAGTAGACAAAATCTCAAAATACTATATCTTGCGCAACAGTGATTAAATAATATTATTAAAACACCAGGTAAGCAATGTTGATAAAATGAAGCACAAAATGAAGCACCTTTCGGAATTTTATCTTTTTGTAATTTACAGGGCATACATAGGAAACAACGTATAAAGGAAGTCATAGACAACATTAAAAATAGAAAAGCAAAGAAGAAGAAAAACAGCCCCCAACTACTAGTTCGCTGCTCCAAGATTACTACTTCATATTTGGACATAACATTCCTTTGGACACTACCTTTCACCAGGCGCATACCTTTGATGACCTTGACCCCTGGATGACATTGACCTCGAACATAGAATTTTCTAATAAAAACTTTAAATTGGCCATAACTTTCCTCATTAGTAAACATGTTTACTTCATATTTGGACATAGGCATTTCTTTGGACATTACCTTTCGTCAGACGCATTCCTTGATGACCTTGACCCCTGGATGACATTGACCTTGAACTTAGAATTTTCTAAAAACTTTAATATTGGCCCCTAACTTCCTCGTTAGTGAACATGTTTACTTCACATTTGAACACAACATTCTTTAGGACATGACCTATCTGCAGGTACACACATTGATAACCTTGACCCCAGGATGACCTTGACCTTGAACATAGAATTTTCTAAAAACTTGTCAAAGCGCGCTTCAGGGGCATTGTCATCTTACAGTGACAGTTCTTACTATGATATGTAATTGTACCTGGTGATTTTTAAACACTGATTTTTTTTCTACTTCATTTGTTTATTGGTAAATAAAAGTTCTTTTTTTTAAATCAATATTATAATAAATACTGATTTTTTTCTACTTCAATTGTTTATTGTTAAATAAAAGTTCTTTTTTAAATCAATATTATAATAAATACGAACATTTTTAAAAAGATATTGTCATGTTGTGCTTTTAGAACACAATTGTGTTAATCGTCCTTGATTTTACATCCTGTAATTTATAGCTCGACTATTCGAAGAATAAGGAGAGCTTTCACCTCATCCGGGCGTCGGCGTTAGTTTATTGTTCTGTCCAATTTTTCATACCACATCAATTATGTTCCAAGTCCCTTAAGATATCGCTTTGAAATTTTGCAGTCTTGTTTACCACCATGACCCTAACCCCTAGACATGGGTAGATGACTATGTCAAGCATTTTGTTAAAATTGACTGCCTTATTGACTAAGGTGGTTTTCATTTTACTACCATGAACTAAGAATAGTCGAGTGTGCTGCCCATGACGCTCTTATTGTAGTTTTTTAATTCGCGTAAGCTTAAGTAGAAGCTTTGCTGAGAATGATATTGTTGTCATCTAGAGGAAATATAACAAAAAGAACCACCTTCCGTGTGCTGGTGTCTCGTATCCAAATCTGTGCTCTGTCAATCTTAAATTTGCTAGAGTAAAAATAGGACTGGTGGAATAAGAACAAAAAACATAGTTTTTGGTGCATGACCTTGCCCTACACGGGCGCTTTATACTTAGGACTATGTTTAATCCATTTTGAGGCTTATTGCGAAACGGTTTGTAACTTCAACTAGATAAAGAAGGAGATACAACTGTTTGCACCAAGCCCTCGATTATTATATTTTAGTTGCATTTTATGATACACGTACAGCTTCATGGCGGTTGAATAACTGTTCCTTTGCCAATCCCCAAACCATATATTAATCCCATGCATTTGTAAGTAAAAAGTCAAGACCACAAGTGTTTGAAGTCACTACTCACAAGTTGAAAGTCACAAGTAGGAAGTCACAAGAAAGAAGTCAAAAGTCACAAATAGGAAGCCTCTAGTCAGAAATACGAAGACACAAGTCAGACCATTGTGCACGAAGTGTCACAGGTCAGGCTGCCAACTTCACGAACATGCGACAACATTTGATCACTTATATCGTCTACTAATACATAAACAATCATTAAGATATTTGCACACTTGAGAAACGTCTTATAGATTTGCGAATAATTTTCTTTATATTTGAACTCATTGTTCTGTCCCAATCAGTCGTATATAATGTCTTTCATGACATTCAAATATAATACTCAAACATATTTATGTAGTATATTTAATGCGGTTACAAACCACAAAAGAAGAAAGCCCAGTCCAAAATTTTTTTGCCAATTTTAAAAATATCTGTGAATATTATTCAAAAATTAGGATTCAAGAAAATCAGACGGTTTTACATCAACCTTAAAGATCCATAATATGAGCCGCGTCACGACAAAACCAACATGTAGGGTCTTCTTTAAACAATATAAAGTCAAATGCCCTAACCCAAGCAAAATATCTAGAAGATTTGGCATCGTCGTTTTTAGACCGGGATGTAGCGCCGATATATCTGTACTATATCTGACCGTACCGGGGCTCTGTCGGGACTCTACCGGTGATTGTCGGCACTCTATCTGACCGTACCGGGGCTCTGCCGGGATCATCCGGGACTCTGCCGACATCATCCGGGGCTGTGCCAGCATGGATCTCAGCTTTTATGATCTCTTTGATCGAAGACTTAACAGCGTTTGAATACCGTGTTAGGTCATCCGTCGTCCACTTACTGTCTGCATTATCCGTAATTTCAACTTCACTCTGCATGGATGGCCCGGAGTTCATCAAGGTTGTTTTAAGTATGGACATTGGGTATCGCCGTAGTGCTACCGGGGTTATTGCGACTGCAACAATATTTTCACCCTTGATCGTCTGGGGTGGTCCTGGGCTTTGTCGGGATGCTGGTGAGAACGCTACTTAAATCGGTACTTTTAATCCCTATGGAAACCTTTTATAACTGGCTGATGCATTACTGTTGATCATAGAAATAAGTGCAATTAACATATGAAAAGTTGAGACATTTATCGTCAATTTGGACATTTATGAGCACCTAATTTGTTGCGACATTTTTCGTTAATTTTTGGACATTTATCGTTAAAGGAGTTTTGGACATTTATCGGCGATTGAGACATTTATCGTCAATTTTTGGACATTTATCGTCGTTTGGATATTTTTCGACGTTTGGACATATATCGGCGCTACAACGTCAACCAGCTGTTTAACATGAATTTAGATATTTGCGACTTTTAATGGTAGTGTTGTGGCCTTTAACTGTAAGGGAAAATGGTGCGACATTTAAGTCAGATCATTACGACATTGAGCGACAAAATATGTTGAGACATATAACCGGCGGTTGCGACATTTAGGCGGAATAATTGCGACATTTAGCGGCAAGAATGACATTTAGCGTCGTTGCGACATAATAATTATAACGGCGCCACAACGGGGTGGAAATCATCGTAAATAAAATGGACAGGACTGATTTTAAGAAAATATGAATGCTAGAGGCATTTTATAGTACATGTAATATGTTGAGTGTTTTAACTTAATATTTTGTAATTACGAATCAATATTTCGTAATTAAGATTTTATATTTCGTTAAAACGAAATAATATTTATAATTGGGAATTATTATCTCGTAAAAACGAATTCCATTCCGGGAGAAAGTGTGGAAAATATCCCTTCAGGTGTTCCGTAATTTTTAACATTATTTGTAGCTATGATTTTTTTTAAGTTTTGTTTTCATATATTTTGCACTTATTATGGTATTTATGGTTTAAAATTAATAGTTAAAAACTATTTTGAAATGTTAAAAAATGTCATTTCAATGCCATAAACTCAACACAAACCAGGACAAAAAGTGTTTTAAAATATATACTGCAACAGAAAACAGATTTTAACATTAAAGGTAATATCTAGGAAATTTCGTTTTAACTAATTTTTAAGCATAAAATAAAAAAAAATTTGTTTGTTTGTTGTGTCAGATGTAATTTTATTTCATCTCGTGAAATTTAAAAACAGTACTCTCACTCGTGGCTACGTCACTCGTGGGAATACTGTTTTAAGGCCCACTCGATGAAATAAAATTTCTTACACACAAACAAACAAATATCCTTTATATACTCAATATTAATTATCGTAAACTTTACTAACGAAATAGAAGTGGAATCTTATATTTCAATGAGTGCTGTAATGTATTCATAATTGACAGATCAATAAAATAAGACTATACAAAATAAGCAATTAGGCTGTGTATACAAACAAATAGAATATTGTTGTTCCAACATAAAATTTAGCGGGATTATGTATGCGAAAAATCACCACAAAATCTTTTTAAAGGCTACATGCGACACATTATAAAATTTATCTATAAAATAAAAGATACCACCTTTGTTAAGCCTTTTCTCTAGAAACTAACTAAAGACATAATAATTACATAATTGCACGTATTTATTTTAAAATTAAGGCAGTACACAATTTTAAGAATATAAGCTTGTAATATGTTTATCCTAATTTTTAAGACATTATCAGGATCAAAAACTCCTTTGTAACCCAAATATCTACGACATTATGGCCGTACCTCAATCTATGAAAGTTGTTTTCTGTCTATTTTCTGTACCCCAGGTTTATATATAAAAATGTGTTAATTGAGTATTGAGCAAACTAGGTAAAACGTATCCAACTTACAAATTTACAAATCCTACTTTTGAAATGGTTACAACAACATTTAATAAAATGTGTTACTTGCTGAAATGTTGAAATTAATAAAGAGCCGTTTTTCAGCACATTGTGAACATTACACATGCATGCTGCATGTAAGTTTTTGTGTGTTGTTTTGTTTGTATTTGTTGTTTTCTGCCGAAAATAATCTTAAAATTAGAAGTGTATACTTAATAACATTCTTAACAAAAATACAGAAAACAACAAATGTTTACCATCTTGTTTAAAAATAAGTGACGATTTAATTTGAAATTAAAAGTTAAAGTTATAAACAACAACAACAACAACAACAATAACAACACCATATTTTCGTCGACTCATAAAATGTCTGAAACGTGTGCTTGCTATACCATGGCAGCTCTCAAAAATTTTGGAATTCAGTCACGGTTTTGAGAAAATTCTACAAGAAGATTATCACATCATTTGATGATATACATTAGAATTCCGGGTACCCTCCAATAAATCTTCAGGATATTTTAAAGTAACAGCAAAGTTATCTATAAAAGTACATGTATTTCTTGTTATAAATCGAGTAATATTTTCTTTGACCATATATAAAAGTCACGTGGGTTGGCTACATAGTAGAGGTGTTAAAAGAAAATTGTAATACACCCTTTGTTAGCCGTTGAAATAGTATTTAATGTATAAAGGACTTTAAAAAATGGTTATTATTCAGAGCGGGCGCTTTGGTGCAGTGGTAACACTGTCTGCCTACAAATCTAGGGGTCGTGAGTTCGATCCCCCGCTACTCCACTGAACGAGACTGACAAAACCAGGACATCGACACAGAATGACGGCAACGATGGATACAAGAGAAGACCTGAACGAAACAGGAAACAAGTACCGATAGAACAAGACCGTAGACGACGACCGATAACAGAAGGAAGAACGGAGATAAGAAATGACAACAAGCGAACAGAGTCGAGGACCGATAACAGAAGAACTGACAACAAGCGAACAGTGATGTCGACCGATAACAAAAGAACAGATACAGGGACCGATAACAGAAGAACTGACAACAAGCCAACAGAGATATCGATCGATAACAGAAGAACTGACAACAAGCCAACAGAGACAGGGACCAATAACAGACGAACTGACAGCAAGCCAACAGAGACAGGAACCGATAACAGAAGAACTTACAACAAGCCAACAGGAGTCAGGAACCGATAACAGAAGAACTGACAACAAGCCAACACAGATGTCGAGCGATAACAAAAGAACATACACAGGGACCGATAACAGAACAACTGACAACAAGCCAACAGAGATGTCGACCGATATCAGGAAAACTGACGACAAGCCAACAGAGATGTCGACCGATAACAAAAGAACAGAGACAGGGACCGATAACAGAAGAACTGACAACAAGCCAACAGAGACAGGAACCGATAACAGAAGAACTAACAACAAGCCAACAGAGTCAGGAACCGATAACAGTGAACCTGAGAACAAGACAACGGAGAACAGGATTGATAACAGAAAATAGGGACGAGGACCGACAACAGAATAACATAGACGACGACTGATGACAGCAGAACTGACAACAACAAGACGGAGACCAGGACTGATTACAGAAGAATAGAGACGAGAACCGATTACAGAGACAGGAACCAATAACAGTGAACCTGACAACAAGACAACGGAGTAGAGGATTGATAACAGAAAAAAGGGACGAGGACCTACAACAGAATAACATAGACGATGACTGATGATAGAAGAATTGAAAACAAGAAAACGGAGACCGGGACCGATTACAGAAACAACAAGAGATCTGCGACGAGGACCGCGATAACAGAAGAATGAAAGTCACGACCAATAACAGAATTACTGACAACAAAATAACTCAGACCAGGACAGATTACAGAAGAACAAGGATCACGACCAATAACAAAAGAACTGACAGAAGAAAAATGCGACGAGAACCGATAACAGAAGAACGAAGACGATGACCGATAACAGAAAAACGGAACACCAAACCCAAGAGTACTCAGAGAAAAGTGCCTGTAATTAATTAATGTATATTTTGCATGCACACGTTTCAACCCCCTCACACATACGTACGCTGTGCAAATATTAATAGGAATCTGAGTTGCCACAATTCTTGTATAGAGTGTCAGATAAAATACATGAAAGCTCTTTATCTAGAAGATAGGGCAAGGAAGAGTGTAGTGTTCGCTTTGTTAACCCTAAATATAGGTCTCTTGAAATTTTCAGTACTATCTTTAATATAACTTCTATATAAATATAACATTGGCCTATATAAAAATGTCTGCCATCTCTGATTTTTCGCGATATTGGATTGTTTTTTTTATTCTGTTTTGGTGTCTAATTTGTTTTTACCTAAAATGCTAAACATGCTTTGTGACAAATTCCAGGCTTTTTCTTTCTTTAAAAGTTTTATTTGATATATCATCCATTTATGTTAAAGACATTTGGCGGCCATTTTAGTGGTCATTTTAAATGGCCATTTTAATGGTCAAGATCAAGTTTTTCAATTTGGTATCCACCTTAATCGGAATCAGCATACCTTAAATAGGTAAAATACACCAAGATATCACTTGTACTACAAAATGCCTCTAGCATCTTATAGGGAGCCAAATTCTCAAAATCAGTCCTGTCTAAAAGACAAAGGTAGAATTATTTACAATATTTTCACTATTTTCAAGACTTCGAGCAGTGCCTGGCATAATCATCAAGCACTGATGATCTGGTTACATACCGTGTATATTTGTAACAGAAAATGTAATATGATAGACTGAAAGAATAAAGAAGGTTGCATATGAGAAGCCGAAAGTGTTGACACTGGTAAGACTGTATATGTTTGCAATCCTAATCTGCTGAA
The DNA here is from genome assembly GCF_026571515.1 of Ruditapes philippinarum. Classification (NCBI taxonomy): domain Eukaryota; kingdom Metazoa; phylum Mollusca; class Bivalvia; order Venerida; family Veneridae; genus Ruditapes; species Ruditapes philippinarum. The sequence goes on along the minus strand of NW_026864878.1, from coordinate 165,363 downwards.
CTTGTGAAATGGACTTTTCAAGCTTCCATTTTGGAACTGTCCATTATCAATCTGGAAATATTAAGGCAGAAATTTAGAAAAGTAAGTTAGTCAATAGTGCAGAACCTGATCAGACTGCACGGATGTTTAGTCTGATTTGCTCTATACTGGGTAATTTATTTCGGTTCCAGCCGATTTAAGGTGCAGAGTTGTTTACAGTCACATTTTTATCAAATATGTCAGACTGGAAATCCTTTTTTGCTGCCCGTGTGGGTTCAAGTCCCATCAGGGTCAAGTCGTGATTTTCTGGTGTAAGAAACTTTAAAGTTATTGATTTGTACCCACCACACCGTATTACCGTCGCAAGTGATGACAGATTGCTCCAGTAATGACAGAAGTATAAAATTTCCTAATGACTACAAGTAGGTCATGATATTGTCTCAACCCGGTACGAAATTAGACCCAACCCGTTATAGTCTACAAAGTTGTTCTTTTAATTTTCAAGTGGCCCAGTTTATGTTCTCTCTAGTTTGATTGGTCATAATTAAAGTATATTTATTGCATGTGTGTAATTTTTGTGTGTTATATGATGACTTTAAAAGTTCATTTTGTGTATTTACTATACAACAAAGAGTACGAGAATTCACCAGGCCGACACCATATACTAGTAGGTTGGTACATTTACAGTATGCAGATAAGGACATTGTCATTCCTGTAGACTTACATCTAGTATTAATGTATTACAGTTCACCTTGTCTAGATTTTTATGTAGACTATATTTATGCATTATCAACATGTCAACGGACAATGATGTTGTATATTTCATGTATTTTTGACCATTTGATTATCATCATACATGTTTGTATAGAACAGGAGTCACGTTGGCTCATTTCTAAAATGTATAAAGCATCTTTTCCATGTTCTGTATGTTCTGAAATTAACAAAATTACAAAACAATATGTTCTAAGTGTCTATTAATCGGGGATACTATCATGTAATTTTTTACTCGTTTCTACATATAGTACATTTTTTTGAGCCAATTAAATATAGCAGCTTCGGAAAATTCAGTAATTAGTAAACTAAAGAATCATTTCATCACTGCAGCAATCTGTCGTCACTGGCGCCGGTTATACGGTGTGAATATGATGAACACGAATCGTGTTGCTCATTTTGGCCATAAATTTGTTTGATTCGGTATTTTATAAGCACAATTCGTGCGAAATTCTTACATATGATTATCCCTGTGTTTTTGTGTAACTTGTTTAATAACTTAATTTTAGTTGTGATAAGTAGTTTAACCCTTGTATTTAAGATCGAGTATTTGATATTCGTAATTGCTTAGGGTATCCTACGCCCTCTGGCGTCGGTGTAACACTTTAGAGAAATTTGAAGAAGTAACTTCTTGGACGCCTTAATATATCATCAACGTACAACATCGCCCATTTTTGACTGGACACGTGCAGCAATTTTGCAGACGACACATTTGTGTCACATGTGTTTCGCGAGTTTAAGAAATTCAAATGCTGTGTGAGATCAAGATGTGAATGATACGTCTGTTACTGCGAGTTATAGTAATAACAGCAGAGTAAAAATCAAATGGCACACTTTCGGGAATTATGTGTTTCGCTAGTTTAAGTTATTCCAATGTTATAATAGATCAAAATGTAAATGATTCGTATGTTTCTGCGAGATATGTGAATAAGAGCAGAATGAAAATTGAATGGCACAATTACAGGAATTTTGCAGACGACACATTTGTGTCATATATGTTTCGCGATTTTATGCAGGGAGTTGTGAGGATAAGATGTGAATGATTCGACTGTTTCTGCAAGATATGTGTAATCACAAAAAATAAGATTGTAATAATAATAAAAATCATCATCATCGTAATAAAAATCATCATCATTATCATTATTATCATTATTATCATTATTGGGGGTCATAGTCCAAGGCCCGTAACGTCAACATTAATTTATCTGAATCATGGCTTTTGTTAACTGATTCAAGTTTTGTGTGCTTCATCAATCGTTTACATGTATATCTGTTAAAGGAACATGTATTCACTTTGTTTGCGGGATCATAATTGCTGGTCATTGTCCAACTCCGATAACTCTATCACGAATGTTGACTAAAATTTGGTTCCTTTTGAATACATCATCAATATCTAAAGCTACTACTTAAGCTATAGTTTCTTTAAATTTACGATATTACATACATGTAGTTGGGGTTCACTCTCCAAAGACCACTTTGTTGACATGAATTTTGACCAAATTACAGCCCTTTATGAGCTTACAAAATTCCTTAGTCACTTTTGGAGATGACTTAGAACTATGTTATTTTAAACGAATTTTTTTTATAATTCCTGCATTGCTAACATTCTTGTTTTACTATCAAGCACCGGCAGCGTACTGTCTTTCCTCGTGTTCCTTTAAACCTAATAATCCTTAACAAAACGCATAGGAATTAGTTTAGGGGTTATTTGATTGCTTGTGGTTAGATACCACTTAAAACTAACCATCAATTTTCTTCGATTTTAATCGGAATAACAATCGGATAAATTTTATCATTAGTCACTAATCATCATCATCATCATCATCATCATCATCACCATTACCACCGCCATGCTCATTATTACCTGTAATTATGCTAACTGCCGGTTTTACAACCGGAATAATTGTAATCTTAGTCACTTATTATCATCATCATCATCATCATCATCATCATCATCACCAACATCACCATCCCAATCTTTATTGGTTCCTTTGATTTTTTTACTGTTGGAATAACAACCGGATAATTTGTAAACATAGTCACTTATTATTATTATCATCATCATCATCACCACCACCACCACCATCATCGATCATCATCCCAATCTTTATTGTTTCCTTTAATTATGTTAACTGTTGGAATAACAACCGGATAATTTGTAAACATAGTCACTTATCATCATCATCATCATCATCATCATCATCATCATCATCACCATCACACCCATCTTCATTGCTTACATCATAATCTTCACATTTACCATCATTATCCTCATCGTCACCACGGAAATGAATAAACATGGTGGTATTAGGACTCATTAATCAACAGCTTTCATTTATTCAATATCACACAATGAATTTAAATACAGGAGTGTATTGCTTCAAGATAATGATTAAGTCCAAAAAAGGGTATTTGATATATGGTTGACTTGCAGAGGAATGATAGGTAAAGTAAAAACCACAAGAATTCTTTTACATACTTTCATTTTAACATATAATCAAAAATATTTGTATCTTAATAGCTCTGTCATTAAAAATAAATTTCTAATTTTCATACATTTTGTGAGACATAACATTTTATCGAGACAAAAAAAAAATGTAAATAAATATATCTAACAAAACTACATAAATAAATAATATATTTTTTTCTAGTAACATAAGTGGGTTCACAGAATTATGTTTATATACATACATCAAAACGAAAAAGGAATAGTGAATGTCTTGTATGATCAATTAATAGTTGTTGTGTTAGCACTTCGGATTTAATCACATTTATGTACATACGAAGTGATATATAAATTCCATATAATTCCACATATATACAAAAGTCAACATATGTAAATAAACTGCAAAGTACGGAACTATATATTCCAATACAAGGAAATATCACAGGCAGTGTCAGTCATTATGTACATGACGGATACATGTCGATAAATAACGAAAGTATAAAATCAAAGCACATTATGATGATATATAACATCCCTTTGTCAGCTTCAAAGACTGAAAATAGTTATAACATTTTTTTCTTAGAAAATTCGCGAGAAGTTTCACTGCAACTGGAAGAAGTTACAACAAAATCAATAAACGACTTTGAACAATTTAGCACATGTGTCTTAAATGCTGCAATGCAATTTCGATTAAAATGTGATGGTCCATTAAACAAATACGAGTATCTGATCAATTGACATATACGTGTCATTAAAATAGAACTTTGATTAACTTTTTCTTAAAGACAGACCAGTTTCACTAGCATCATTTTACTTTTCATAGAAATAGGTAATGGAATCTTATCAAATACCAGTTCTTAAAAACTCTTAATTTCGTTCATCTCTAAATCAATGCCGAATTCGTAAACATAAATTGCTTTTTAGTCCATGTCCGAATCTTCGTCATCCGTTTGACCGACAGAGAGCTGGTACTTCATCTGGGCACGTTTAAAAATGTCCATTTCATCATCGTCATCATCATCGTCATCAGTAATGTTAGAATCAAGTAATGATCGGTCCTCAGTTCTCCCTACCTTCGGGCTTGGTTGCCTGAGATATTTCTCAACCAAATCTTTCCATTGGTTGGTACCTGAGGGTTTAGGAGTAATCACTCTTTCAGTAGTGTACTCATTTACATCTTCAGATCTTTCCACAGTTCGAGACGGGGATCTAGCAGTGATTTTCCATTTACCATCCTGTTTATTTATATCAGGAAATCTAGATTTTGATTTCTTTCTCTCACTGGATCTTGATCTTTTTCTACCGCCTTTAGATGCTTTTCGACCACCGGATGTTGACCTTCGCCTCCTGCCATTAGAGCTTCTTTCCTTTGATCCAGAGCGGCGTGATGGTCTTTTCCCGTCATGTCCCATCTTTTCATATTCATCCATATTCATTTTGATATCACCTGTTCCATTCATACTCTGTTTACGTTGAGGTGTCCGTGATCGCGACCGCCTACCAGCTGGTGTCTTTTTCGTCTTGGATGACTCTTTCTTGTGCATTTCTCCCCCGTGTTTTGGATTTTCTTTTACATCTTTACTTTCCGGTGAATGATTAACAGATGGTTTATTTCCTGATCGTGCGTCGTTATTTGAACGATTGGAATTATCGACACTACGTCCTCTGTCAGTTATATCAGGCTTGTGCACTTGTTTATTTTTAGATACTGAAGTTTTGTGTGTATCAATCACATTCTCAGTGACATCTTCTGATACATTCACTGATTTAGTTATAACTTTTTTAGGAGAATTGTCGTTATTTGTTTGCTTACTATCTGTAGACACATTGTCATTCCTTTGAATATTGTTAGATACTGTTTTAACAGTCACATCACCATTCAATACAGATGTCTTTTCAGAAATACTTGTTTTCCTATCTGTGGTTTTGCTTTGTCTATTTACATCATTCTCAATTTTGTTTGCAGGTTGGCGTTGCTTTTCAATTGCAGGCGAAACGCGTCCATTATTTGTTGCTATGCCAACGACACTTGTTCTTCCGCTGACATGTTTTTGATTCTGAGTGGAAATAATAGAATTTCGACGACTTCCTTCTTTGAATCCATTCAATGGGTGTGGATGTAAAGAAGAAATAGAATTACGACGGCTGTCAAGCCTAACATTTTGTTTAGATCCTGGAAGAGAAGATTTTTGTTGAGTATTTGATGAACTGCCATTGACTGTTTCCGTAACAGTTTCAGTTACAAAAACCGTCTCAGTGTGAACATTGGTTTTGTCATCATTTTCTTTCTTTCCCTGTGATTTGATTTCATTTACTGGATTAAGACTTACTCTTGAGGGGGCTCTTGAGGGGGGCTTAATTGGTTTAATCTCAGTTGTAAATAAACTTGACCTCGAGGGGGCCCTTGGCGGACGGCGCTGTTCACTTGACGTGGATTGTTCCTGTTTATTTCTAAAACTAATACGCGATGGTGTACGACTTGCAGGTTTTTCAACGCTCTTGGGAGAATGTCCATTTTGTAATTTCACATCTGTGTGATTAGAGAGGCGACTAGGTGCATCTTTTTGTAAATTCCTATTATCTATGTGGTCACGGGCGGTTTCAATTGCCATTTGAGTTTCCATATTGTCCAGGAACACATTTCCTTCCTTAATTTTCCATTCTTTCTTTTCATCGGTATCATTTGTGTCCGCGGCCGTGGTTTCTGTTTTTACTGTAGTAACCTGGGTTGTTGTTACAGTTGTTGTCGTTTTGACTGGACTAGCATCTGTGGTAAATGGCTTATCTGCGGTTTTAACTATTGTAGGTTCCTTTTCTGGACTTTTGTCTCTTGATTGTTTCTCGTTTGGCTCAGGTTTGCTTGAAACTTCAACATCTTGTAATTCAGACTGTGGTTTCTTTAATTTATCGTTCTTATTCAAAAAGTTACTGTCTTTCAATAAATCAGCTTTCATTGAAGTGAAGTTACTAGCTTTATATCTATTAACCGGAGCCTCTGATTTTCGTCTCTGGTTTAAAAGATCTTTCATAGTTCGTGGAATTGGTTTGGAGCGTGTTGACTGGGAAGCCTGTGACGTTTTTGATTGGGATGATTTGTAAGATTTGTCATCTCGAATATGCCTGCCGTTACGTGAACGACTGTGTTGAGGTCTTTCAGCTCGGCTCCGACGTGCCGGTGGCTGCGATTTTCTTGGCGTGACTTCTAAGTCAGTGTCATCATCTAGGAGTAAACAGTAAAATCTACTTTAGTTAGGAATGATACTTTAGTTAGAAATGAAAACAAATAAAATATGATGAAGATTGTCACACATTTGTGTAAGGAAGAGCATTAGTGCCTGGTGCATGTTTTTTATTAACTCGAAATTTCGAGTTACTAACTCGAAATTTCGAGTAACTAACTCGAAATTTCGACTTACTTATCTCGAAATTTCGAGTTACTTACTCGAAATTTCGACTTACTAACTCGTAATTTCGAGTTACTAACTCGAAATTTCGACTTACTAACTCGAAATTTCGACATACTTACTCGAAATTTCGACTTAGTAACTCGAAATTTCGACTTACATTGCACGACTTTTCATTGGTTGCCGGTGTAAGCAAAAGGATTGAATTCAAGATTACTTTCTGGTTTCACGTGTGTAGCTGTGGGCACATTGACAGAGCAACCTTTAATATTTATTTTTTAACGGAGTAACAATTGTATAGGGTCCAATGTCCACACATAATGAACATTCCTGTCGCTTTTTCTTGTGGCGGGAAGGGTGAATGTAAAATCACACTTTCCACATTTCAGTGTTAACCGGGTGTTTCTTTTTCTTTAAGCACACATAAAAACCATCATATGGAGAAAAACAAGTCCAAAACCACCCTATTGTAAACTGTGCAATATCATGTGTTAGATAAGTTTTAAATGACGTGTATACGCCAGTTAGTCTGTGCCACGTTTCTTTATACTTATAATGTTTTTGTAACATTATTCATTATTTACTAATACCTTGATTCATATTGCGTATAGATAAAAGTTGATAAAAGTGATACTTTGTTACCTAATATATATGGACAAAAGGAATTGGAACAATATAAAGCATCCGATTTTACAAGAAAATATAGTCAGTCCAACAATTTTTGACAAAGGCCTCAGCACGCCCTCACTTTGGCCACGCCGAGCACGATACTTTTTATTTCCCTCAGATGTAGCGGAAATGCCGTTAGGGACATTGCCTATGCATGTGTTGATCTGAAACACGATAGTCGATAGTACGATGGTGAAAACGCGAAATCACGAAACTACAATGGTGAAAACGCGAAAGCACGCTGATGAAAACGCGAAAGTACGATGATGAAAACGCGACAGTACGATACTCCGATGATGAAAACGCGATAAACTATCGTGTTTTCATCATCGTACTGTCGCGTTTTCACCATCGTAGTTTCGTGATTTCGCGTTTTCATCATCGTACCATCGCGTTTTCATCATCGTGCTTTCGCGTTTTCACCAACACATTCATAGGTGATGGCCCTAACGGCATTCCGTACAGATGTCCCACACGTGAAGTATAGGATCGGTTTTTTACAGGGATGAGAAGCATATGATTAGTGAAAAGATATGTTCGAACAGATGGATACAATACAACGTCTTTAAGAACGCCTGAACGAACAAATTAAAGGAAGCCTTGTATTTTTTAGGTCGGGTGTGTTCATGCCATTACTAAGTTTAAGTTAAATTTCAATAGTTTTTGTCCAGGCACCCGTCGTTCAACGGCACTCCCTACTATATCTTATACCATCTAACTAATAACTTTGGCTGGGTTAGTATGTCGAAATTTCGAGTTAGTATGTCGAAATTTCGAGTTACTAAGTCGAAATTTCGAGTTAGTAAGTCGAAATTTCGAGTTAGTAACTCGAAATTTCGAGATAAGTAACTCGAAATTTCGAGTTAGTAAGTCGAAATTTCGAGTTAGTAAGTAAGTAACTCGAAATTTCGAGTAAGAAAGTCGAAATTTCGAGTTAGTAAGTTAAAATTTCGAGTTAGTAAGTCGAAATTTCGAGTTAGTAAGTCGAAATTTCGAGTCAGTCACTCGAAATTTCGAGTTAATAAAAAGCATACACCTGGCACTAATGCTCTTCCGTATTTGTGGCATAATTGTACGAACACTTCTATAGTTGAAAAACTCTTTATTAATACTTGTAAATGTCAAAACATAAGATCCTAATTAAAACGTGTTTTTTAAAGTATGTATTTCTTTCACATGTATATTTTACTAATCATAAGAATCTTTTGACCTTTATGAGTTCCTGAAATTTAAAATTTTAAACTTCAAGCTTTCAAACCGGGGATATGCCTATTTAATTTCTAATTTAATGAATATATATCAGTCGCATTTGAATAAGAACATAAAGACACAGTGTTGTGTATTGACGATTTACCTGATTGGTCTAGAATGCGTCTTGCCTCTTCCATAAGATCCTGTACATTTTGTCTCTTCTTAGTTGGCTTACCTGAAAATGTTGAAATAAATACTGTATGGTATATCCAAAAGAACTAATTTTGATTTGAAGTAGAAAATGACTGCAAAAGTGTCGTTAAACATTTGAAATTGACCAGTACTTTTATATATCTTGTTTATATACTGATGTAAAAAAATATATATACAGAGTCAAAAGATTTACTATATCAATACATTTAATATCTAGTTTATTTTTTATCGAACAAATGTACTAAATTGTAATAGATTTTACCCCTAAATATTTATGTATATATAATAATATATATATAAAAAATAATATGCTTTATATAGAATTAAAAAAAATATTATTGAAAAGATATGAAGAGCTTGTAAGGTGTCACCAATCTATCGTACCGTTACCTGCTACTTTTCTTACAAGAAGGCAATCATAGCTATTTGTCGCTCACCTGTGATACATTGTTGGAAAATATGCCAAAAAATTTCATACAAGATGAGTATTTTTATATTTATGTGACCCCAAAAAAGGTTGACGACAACAAACTTAAAAATCCTAGCTTTAAGCATTTAATTGTCTGTGGGGAGAAGATTTAAAGACTTTTTTAACACAGATGACCCCTTACCAACTTTGACTCAAAGGGTAGGAATTTATGTTACTACTTTTACAACAAGACATACCAGACACAAGTTATCTAAGGTTTGTGCATCTTTGTGTATATAAGAAGCAGATATTATTTTACAAAAAAGATTTTATCTTTCATTTATTTATCTCCTGTGACAGACACATGTGCCAGTCAAGAAACACTCGTATAACATATATTGAAGAACATCTCGCATTCTGAAGATTGGTCAAAATTCACCTTGTCAAGTTGTGATTTGAGAGATAAAGGAAATAAACGATTCCCCCCAATGACAAAAACGGCAAACGACGCATCATACATCACAAAACCTCCTATCTGAGCACTTTGTGCACAGGTGAGCTTAAACGGTTCGTAGGATAAAAAAGAAAACCAAAAAGGAGAAAGAAGTATTAAAGGTAGATAATAAGAAATAAACTAATGTTTAAACTTTGTCAGAAGTTCTCTCCCTTGAATTATAATAACCTATTTCAACAAGCATAATGCATTATCAATAAAAGGTTTGTTCTGCTTTTCTTTTGCTTTAAACAACATATGTATAAAATTTCATCATGTGTGCATGTACGGTAGATGAAACAATAATACTAAGAGATCATTTTAAATATACCATTTTACGATATTATCTATCTATAATTAATATAGATCTCTAATTAGAGGCCAATCAGTTGACTGTATACTTAAGAAAACCAGATAATGTATTAATCTCCAAGTTAAGAAGTAAGATTTAATTCTGGGAGTGAGTGTGTGACAATTGTTTTACTCTTAAGCAATTTAAAAATTGTTCTCTATTTAACTATAAAGTAGTAAAATGTTAGTACGCCATCAAGTTTATCGTTTTTTAAAAATATTGGTCAGCTAATACTAGAATTAATATAACTCTATAGGGCCATTTATAAAATCAATACATACTAATAATCTCAAAGTTAGTAAACTCCAAAAACACAAAGCAAAGAAACGATAAAACAATCAACTCAACTTGATAGAATTTGAACTTTAAAAAATGTATCTACACGATGCTTAAAGATCCTGCAACACAATTTTTATGATTTTAAATCATAAATATGGATGCTCAATTGAGATTGATCAATATTTGTAGGTTCCAAAAAATCATTATTTATAAAGATATTACCGAATGTAATTTTCATGTAAATAAAGGAAGTAATAAAAAGATTATTTTCTATAAAGTTTAAGTCAAAATTTTACAATAAGAAATGAATGCATATGTTTTAATGATTACATATAATATGCCACAAATATTTGCAGTACATATTTTTACAAATTCTTCGATGTTTGAAAATTTGCATAATTATGAACATATATATAATTTCACTTAATGTCGTTTACCCACTTTTGAGATCTGTAATAGGTCAATTAAATTATGTTTTTCACTCGATCAAGTTTAATAAGGATGAATATGGAAATATTTTCTATTGTAATCTTATGGTGGCACTTAGTGACAAGTGTGCGTTTTTATATATCTCGTGCGCACGAGATTACTAATGTCGTGGCCACGAGTAACTTAGTCGTGCACACAAATTAATTAAGTGGTGCGGCACGAAATTTTTTCTAATTCAAATAGACTTGCAGTATTCCCCAAATTAAAATTCTAATAGATTTACTTTGGTAAATTGGCTAATTAAATCAGTCTAGTAAATCGACAGTTTTAATTAAAAAACACTAATTGCTTAGTGTTTTAAATTAGTAAGCATAAACTACATTAAATTGGTCGACCAACCCTAAGTTGAACCAACTTTAATTTTGTATGTATTAAATGCTTAGTAAGAAAATACTAAACCGATACCTAAATTTCCATAGAAACTTTTCAGTTAAAAATTATTCAAAACAGGGGCCAGTTAAAAATTAAAGCGGTTAGTTCAAAGTAAAGCTTACACCCAAGATTCTAGCCTAAGAGTTAAAAGGTAAATCTCCGATAATATAAGAGTCTTCTTGTTCTTATTTCAGGCTATTATTTTAATGGTATTAATACAAGTCACTAAAATTTTCTTTAATAGCATCACATCAACATTAAAAGCCAAAGTAACAATATAAAAACGTTGCCTTTCAAAAGTAAGCGTGGTATTTAGCCATTTGAGCTGCGTCAGACAAAAACCAAAACGAAATGGGTTTTTGCGACCAGCATGGATCCAGACCAGCCTGCGCATCCCGCGCAGTCTGATCAGGATTCCATGCTGTTTCGCTATCAGTTTCAATCTACTTGCTATAGGGTTTGTAAGCGAACAGCATGGATCCTGATCAGACTGCGCGAATGCGGCAGGCTGGTCTGGATCCATGCCTGGTCGCAACCCATTCCGTTGGTTTTGTCGTGATGCGGCTCAAAAGTAATAATTGAAATACGAAGAGTACCAAGACCAACGATCAAACGCCACGGACATGCCGGTTGAATCAGATCTTGGTCTGCACTGGTCACTAAGGTATATCGACATGCTAAGTGTTAATAGCTCTACTCACATAACCAAAGTCCAAAGAGAGGCACAATAAGAAAGAAAATATGAAAATATTAATCAAACAAACCTGGCGTAGTAACCTCCATATCTGATATATAAATAAGTATATAATAAATATATATTGCTTATTTTTTCTAGAAAACCCAAAATGACGTGTGTTTGTTATATTACGCAATAAAATATCTGACAATATAAATTTCTTTTAATAAATAATAATAATAATAACAATAGCATGCGTTGTTTTTTGTATAGCGCCTTGTTGAACCCCAATTTAAAAAAAAATCCGGTTCAATACAGCTTTACGTAACTGCAAAAAAAGCGCAGGCTGGCTTGGTCATTTACTGTTGGCAAAGTGTAATCACTTCCGCTTGCAGCAGGTTACATGTTAAATTGCCAAAAATAAAAAAGAGTTTAAAAAGTTCATTGAATAACTTGATTATTTTTCCTATTTTAAAGACCTGATATTCAAAATGAATAAAGGAGAATAAGATAATATTTACCGTTCTCATCTTCAGTGTCTAGATACACAGTGTCGAAACCTTCAAACTTCAAGGGTTTACCCCCTACTTTTGGAACTGGACCAGCGTTGTATTTAAATATGGATGCGTATTTCTTTTGATTAGTTTTTTGCATGCGTCTTGGGTAAAAACAAATCGGGCTTTCTTTTTGAATTCGCTTTTTGAACAGGCGTAAGGGTTCCTACTACGGCCATCATGAAGGTGATTTGGTAACCCATATTCCTCTCGATTACTAATTTCCTGCTTCAACAACTTTTGACGTCACGTATTGCGTCATAAACCGTTCTCCATGCATCGTCCTCGAATTTACGTCTTACGCGTCTCAACTGCTCTCTTTGTCTATATTTGGCTTCTAACTGTCTTCGTTCACGTTCCGCGAGCATCTCGTAACGATGCTGCATATCTTCAATTTGAATTTGGGCAAGTTTTTCGTAGAATTGTTTTTCGCGAGCGTCTCGTGGCGAACTGTCATACACTTTATTGATATGTCTATAAACCTTTCCTTGCAACTGACTTAACATAAAAACTTTTTCTTTTAGCCGGGGAACGGTAGTTACTTTTTTATACACACTGTATCTCTTTGATTTTGGACGTTTCCGGACTTTAATCGTCCAGATTGCCAGTTTACGGTGTCAATGCCTGTATATGCATGGTGAATCATCTTTTGCTCATTGACCTTTGGATGAAAGGTCAATTCTCTTATTTGGTCAGGTTTCATGTGTAATGTTTCCTGAAAATAATTTATCTTTTCTTCGTCCGTCATATCTTTAAAGTCTTTATGGTGCTTAATTTGGTTATGACTAAATTCATATTCATGCATGAACGGTTCGCCGTCATCATCACCACTTTGATTCATTCTCCGGACATATTTTGGATCAACTATAGTTACTTCGCGACGCTTTTTGTCACTATTTGCTATTGAGGAATTTTGAGAGAACTCGACAGTGGTTCTTGACTTTACGGGGCCTGAGGGCTGACTACTTTGGGTGTTTTTTGTTTTAATTGTAACCCAAGATTTATCGGTTTTGGAACTTTTTTCTGACGGAACTCGAGGAGAATTTTCAACAACGTTCTGACCGCCTAAGGCTTTTTGAGTCTCTGATGCATAGTAATTAAAATTCGGATCATTCTTGGACGCTCCGGTGACGGATGGCTTTGCGTCATTGGCCGGCTTCGGACTCGGGTATGCCGGTCCATGATCATCCGCCGGAAGTTTATGTTTTCCGTCCCTGGAAAAAAAAATTGTTTATATATGTTTTTCGAGTTTATATTAAGTATGTGGCTTATTTCTTTGACACTTTAATGCTTTTATATAAATCATTTATAAATATATATAAGCACTCGCCACGAATGGCCCTAACAAGTCCTCTATCGTTAACTGATATCAATATTTTTAATTTGCGAAAAGAAACAATTCAAAATATTCGGAATGTTTTGGTAACTTATGGTTTGAAGTAAAAACATCAGACACACATGTAAATAGGTTTTTCGAAAATTTGTTAACAGTTTTCATGAAAACTATTTCTCGACCAATTTCTGTGATTACTTTTTGTCGATCGATTTCGTGATTACAATTTGTCGATAATTTTCGTGATTTATGTGACATATGCAGTCGAAATGTGTTACTATAGGTATTATATTCAACCCGTGACATCATGGAGGTACAGCAGTTTCATTAATTTTAGTCATCATAAATTTCTCTACAAAATTGTTTGACGAATATAGAAGGCTAAATACTGGCACGAGTCCGATAGCGGACAAGTACCGTGAGGGAAAGTTGAAAAGAACTATCTTACTTTAACTTTGTTGGACTTCCTTCAGAACGATTCTGACTTGTTGGTACTGTGTTCTTAGTAATCCTGCAAAATAGTAAAAGTTCATGATACATGTATATATTTGTGAAATATAATAATACTGTCTCAGAAATATAACAATTTAAATTCATAATCTTTTTTAAACTCTCATACTATGACAACTTCAGAAATATAATGTTTAAGTTCATTGTCTTTGAACCCTCTCGGAATGTTATGTCTATATTTTTATTTGCAACAAATATGCTACAATATCAAAGGTTATTATTTAGAAATAATTATCAATTTCATAGTCATGAACTCTTTAACATTGGCTTTTAATTTTTTGTAGCCGATAACTCCTACTGAGAACGATTAAAATAATAATATTAGTTGCTTCCCTTTACATAACGTTAAGTTGAAAATATGAAAACATTTAACCAAAACTTCAAAGACGCTCATATTTTTTCGTTGACTACATGTCAAAATAACTTGTACGAAAAGTAAAACCCTTCAAGATTCAAGTTATAATTAACATGTTATGTTCAATTAATTATAGTAACTGATTTTGCAATAACTGTTCACCATATTTCTACTGCGTAACTAAGCAGTTAGGGGCATTTTTACATATTTGGACTTCTTTCTTATAGTTTAAGTGTATTGTAAGTGCTACTTACAATGTGTAATTTTTTTTTCTTTGTTCATTTCACAATATTTTACCTTAAAATTCATTTTCAAAATTTTCGTGAAATTAAGCATGAATCCGGAGACATGCTGCTTTAAAGATGTGAAGATCTGGCTTTAATATTTGAGCCGCGTCACGACAAAACCAACATAGTGCGTTTGCGACAAGCATTGATCAAGACTAGCCTACGCATCCGCGCAGTCTGATCAGGATAACAAGTAGAGAAACTGATAGCGAACAGCATGGATCCTGATCAGACTGCGCGGATGCGCAGGCTGGTCTGGATCCCTGCTGGTCGCAAACGCACTATATTGGTTTTGTCGTGACGCTGAATTAAAAGTTTATACTGACCTGACAGTATCTTCGTCTTTGGTCGTACGTCCGGCAACACCTGAAAATCGAACGCTCATAGATTCAATCTCTTCTTCAATTTTAATAACATCATTAAATATTTCCATAGACATATTGGACATCCGGCCAGCACTCATCGTATGGTGTAATCCCCCGAACGGTTTCCTAAATCTGACTTTATTTACGTTATATCCAACCCTCCTACCGGAATCGGTGCCGTGCTTGTTACCTTTATCCATTTTAATTAGTAAAATAGTATTTTTATCAAGTTATTTTTTTCACTTAGTAAGCTAACAACTCGATTAGCGTCTTAAAGCCTCCGAATAGGAATATGGCGCTGATACACTGTGGAAATGATTCTTTAAATCAAGTAGTGAAATTAAAAAACTCATATACGTTTTACAAGTAAGGAATAATCACTATTCACTATTAAACCACAATATATTTCTTCTTCGTCATCTTTTAATCCATGTTTCGTTATCCTCAATTAATCAAGTAAATAAACAAACAAACTAATTTACGCGAATGTTGTATTTTAGAAAAGCCTAAAAAAATATGTTATATCCAAATGAGTACAAAAAGATTTTGATTCCAGTTCACAACTGTTATTTCGATACAGCTTCAAACATAAAGGACCTTGCAATATCGCTAATATGCACAAATGATAATAAAATTGTTTACATTGCTATGTTTTTAAATATTTCAAAATGATATCAAACATCCGAATCTGTCATGCGAACGACGTGTTTATTCTTTATAACGCGCGACATCTATAAAACTAAAGTAAAGTTAATCGTTCATCTTAAAATAACTCCTTTGTCAACTAAGATCAAATTAGTTCATTTTAATTTAAAATAATTTAGAGATATCTGTAGACTGATTATCATTTACACTGCTATTAATCTATAACACACAATATAATGTAAATAAACAAAAAATTGTTTGCTCAAATATTCGAAAACAAGTTAAAACTAAACTTAGAGAACTGCGTTGTATTTATAGAAATTTGAGCTCCGCTATGTGACAAAAATACGTTTAACATTGCTATTATTGAACTATTATCATCGGAAGACCATGGTTACAGTATAAAAGAAAATTACACTCGCTGGATAATTAAAATTACTAAATAATGAATTTACATTGAAGAATAAAAAGGAAGGACACTTTTAAAATATCAATTATAGAGATAAAGGTTGTTTTTGTAATTACCCCAGTTCGGCTCAACTGACTGTCAGTTAAGATAAACATGAACAGGCACTCAATGAAAAGAGAGGGACATTCCGTTAGAAAGTATCTGTTTGTGTTTGTTTGTTTCTTTTTTTTTTGTTTTTTTTTTGTTTAAATGATTGATTGATATATTGATTGATATATTGATTGGTTGATTGATTGATTGATTGATTGATTTCAAGTCACATCGACACTGTTAAAGTCATACGGTGACTTTCTATGCTTTACTGGCGGAGGATGACCTCAGGTACCCTTAAGGTACTCCCGTGCATTATTTCAGGCATGAGTAGATACACCGACTTTTTGTAAGTTAGAAGCATTAAAAAAATCAAAAGTACCTTACGGGGTTTCGAACCCAAAGCGGTCAGGGTCAAATGATTTGAAGTTTGTGATCTAAAGGTGGATTGGTCTACAATGCGAACATTTTCCATAAGAATTTCAAATATTTATAAAGACAATATAAATTTACCATTTGGATATTCTGTCGACTTTCCAGCTTTACTGGTGAAGGTGGACCCCAGGTGCTCTTAAAGATGCCCCCCCCCCCCATTAACAAGTGTGAGGTTGAAAACGTCAGTGAGTGCTTAATGAGGGTTCATCCGCCCTTTCCTGCAAAGAAGCAGCTTTCCCTGTCGAGTACGGACCGCGAACATGTCATATTATAAGTTTTCTTTCGTTCTATTCCCTTTCAATTTATGTAATCATTTAATACATATGAAATGTAAAATATGTAAAGTAAAGTATGTAAAGTATTAAATGAATATGTTTAAACTAACGTGTAACTAGTCATGCCCTTTAAGTATAAAGCGGTCATAATTTAACTTCATGCAATTTCCACAGATTATTAGTCAAAGATGTGATTTTGAGTCAAATTAGATCACTGTACGGCGGCAAATGAGAACCTTAATGTACAATAACCTGAGACTATATGAGAAGGAAGTAGCCGTGAATAGGGCTGTTATCCCAGCAAAGGATCTGCCTTTCAAGCCGTCATTCTGTAAGTTTACTTAATAATCTTATAACAAAACAGAAGTTTCTAAATTCATTACCTGTTACTTTTGTCTCCGAACGACGAGTATCCTTCTGTTTTTCAATGTCTGTCTTCACCGCAGATTCCGCCGGTTTATTTTCTGGCACTACTTTTCTCGGACTGATAATAGGGTCCTTAGGTTTTGTTGGCGACACTGTTGGTTCCGTTGATTTTGCCGGCGAAACGGATGTCGTATTAGATTTACTGGTACCAGGCTGGAAAGTGTTTGATGCGCTTGCTTTACTATCATTTGGTACCAGAGTGTTTATTTTCGGCATTGGTCCGTCCATTTTACCTTGGTCTTTAGATGGAGCTGAGATCACCGGGCGTTCTTCAGTCTCTGAAACTGCAACCATGCAAAAATATTCAATCGTTCAACTTGTTGTAAACTATAAGTGGAACTGTCTACAAGTACATATATAAACTTGACATGCTAGAGTTTGAGATAATACTGTGAATTCACTTAATTTCTTGGGTTTGAGATTTCGTGACTTGGATTCAAAAGGCATTTTTTTGTTTCTTAAATTCTTGTCTATGTTTGAAAAAATGTAAAATGCAAATAAAGAAATGCTTACAGCGGCCGAAATGAAATTTCTTTCGACCTAAAAGGTCAACCGACGAAAACTACGAAAATGAGTGACCCGTGAAAAAAAAGCCTATACGGCTATATCACATTCTTACGTATATATAAATCTACAAAAAAAAAACTTTTTTCCATCATATTGTACATTTAACCAAATCAACCCCATAAAGATAATGAAGGAAGTTAAACGAAAGCTATTATCACTAGAATAATATACCTAAATAGCTCCTTTGGTCCAGTTCTTTTACTTTGGGCTCATTTACTTAAATGGATTTCATATTAGTTACGAAATCTAATAACAGAGTTGGTGATATAACGAAGACTAGACCTATTAATGTAAAGCCCCCTTTCACTATCTAAATAATTTAAAAATGTTGATTAATGAATAAACCGTACTTAGAAGACTAGAATTTTCATACTGACGTCTACTGAATTATAAAGTAATTCAAAATTATATGAGCCGTGTCATGACAAAACCAACATAATGCGTTTGCGACCAGCATGGATCCAGACCAGCCTGCGCATCCGCGCAGCCTGATCAGGGTCCATGCTGTTCGCTTAAAAACCCTATTACAAGTAGAGAAACTGATAGCGAACAGCATGGATCCTGATCAGACTGCGCGGAGGACTATGTTGGTTTTGTCATGACGCGACTCATATGTACTTGTATTCTAGCATTTTTACCTAAAATTATTTCCATTTGGGAGGGAGAGGGGTTGAATAAGAAAAAGAATATTTTGATATCAGTGACGGGTTATGTGCAATTGAACAATTAGTACAATTCTAAAATGAGGAATTAGAGCCCAAAACCTCTTCTAAATACAAAAATGTGACAAACTTTACTTCATATTATACCAAGATGATTAGCTCCTCCGTAGAAAATTTGTAAACTGATTAAATTGGTGGTTTTTCGTATTTACAGACAAAATATGCTTGCAAAAAAAATATCTTTATTAAATATCTATACTTTCATTGTTGTAATGGAAAGTGCAAAATCGAATATTTAGATATTTGTGAGTCTATAAACCTATATTTGAAGTCTATGATTTAATATTGAATTTGGTACTCTTTAACCCTTAATCTGCTGGAACGGACGGGTATAATCCTCGGCCACAAATATAAAGGCCGGCCAGCCTGCAGAGCATGCAGTCTGATAAGACGCTACACAGTTGGCTCACCGACTAGATGTCCCCAAATTCTATAAATGGACCCCCCCCCCCCAAAAAAAAAAGGAAGCTCGAAAAGTCCATTCGTGAAATTCAGAAGGATTAGGATTTCATCAGGTCGCATTGATTTTGAATACGTTAACTGAAATTTGATTTCAAACACGTGCGTGTATCTTTAAACCATTTCTTTATTTCCCTGTCTATAAGTCACTTAAAGTCTCTATTAAAGTTCTTCCTGGTAGATTTAACGTTAAGAAAGAATGAAATTATTTTCTGTTTATTCAAATCATTTTCTATTGAATATTTGCCCTTCTTTATTCTTGTAATTATTTTTTGTATTTCGTAAAACTATTTGCGCTCGTCAACGCGCTATTTACATTTTATCAAGTGCTATTTATACCTAACAATTTCCCCCCGATAAATTATTGACTTTGGGTATAGACCATATATTGAAAATTAAAGTATAATTACATTTTATGTCGATCACACAAGATATAATGAAAAAGAACACGGTTATTTTTGTGACAAATTTAAAGAAGTTTTATCTATATTTCAAAATGTATATCAAGTTGAGGTCGTCAAAAGTCAGAATTGTGGTAACAAAAATGAAAGTCAGCGCTGGATAGAAAGTTGGCACACCGTGGTATAGTTAATTATATATCCTTCGTATGCTTAAGAAATACAAAAAACGAAGAATGAAAGTACTTGGTTTGTATTGAAATATAACAATAATGAAATTATAAATTTTAAGATTATTAAAATCAATTCAGTTCCTGATATAAGCATAAACAGTGTTGAACTTCATTTTAGACAGATACAAATTCGAAAAGTACATGCACAGTCCTACCACTGTTACAGATTAATGTGTATGAAAACGTCAAAAATTGTGGCTTAAAACTTTCGTTAACCACTTTCTATTTTGTAATCTTTTGATTTTTTTGTTCTGTCAACTAATTCCCCCATCCCCTTAATGCTCATGTTAACAATTTATTAAATCATTCTATGTTATGCGCGTCAAAGTAAAAGTCCTTGACCTAGAAATGCAGATAATATCCAAAAAGATCTCAGTTTGAATTCGTGAAGTTCAAATCGCGAATTCACGTGATGTATTCGTGAAGTTCAAATCGTGAAATCATGAACTTCAAATTAAAATCGTGAATTTGTGAAGTTGAACTAGTAAAATCGTGAAGTCACGAAGGTGAAAATTTTCAATTCACGAAGATGAATGAGGGAATACACTAAGTTAAAATGTCCCCATTGCTTT
Organism: Ruditapes philippinarum; assembly: GCF_026571515.1. Classification (NCBI taxonomy): domain Eukaryota; kingdom Metazoa; phylum Mollusca; class Bivalvia; order Venerida; family Veneridae; genus Ruditapes; species Ruditapes philippinarum. The sequence continues at coordinate 144,985 of NW_026864878.1, read as the reverse complement.
TTCGTACATAGCACATTGACTGAGCAGTAAATCTGTCAATTCATTTGTAAACATTTTCATGCATAATTAACTTATTGACCAGTTACAGACAGACTGAAGGGTGAACGGACATAAAAAACAAGCGCACCATTGACTTTCTTTTTTTAAACAGGTGCTAAAATAAACAGATATAAAAAGATTGCATGTTTAAGGGCATCATGAAATATGTTTACCTTTATTTAAAATTTTTTGTGCTCCCCCAAAACCACATTTAAAAATTTTAAAAAACTTACATTTTTAGAAAGAAAATCTTCATGGGAATTTTTTGTATTTAGAATTCCCCCATTATAAGATTGACAAAATATTGAATGATGATTAATACGGCTTATCATTATCAGTGCCTTTGATTTCCCAAAAATCAACATTGAAATATGTCAATGATTCATTTTTGTGTTTTACCCCGAGGGATCCCAACGATCATAGCAAAAAAAAACAAATAAAAAGACCCAAAAAAACCCCCAACAAATCCTTCCTTTAAATCATGTGTTTTATCTGAAATTGCCTTTACTTTCGGTTTTGTAGTAAGTTTAGCTTTCATAATTAAGTTCATTCAGAGCTATTACCATGTTTTTCTATTTATTGTTTGACATGGGAATAAATCGTTTTGATTCGTGTGTTTGTTAGGGGTCGGGGGCGGTGGCATAGAACGGCTTTTTCAAAAAAGTGTGACCCATCATATGTATGTGTGACGAATGTGTACGCAATTTGTACGCATTATCTTCTCGAACGTATGTCTGTACAGCCCCACTTAAAGGTTTCATTCTCATATCGTGGCTGTTTTACTATTCATTTACATTGAGGTACATTTCACTTTAGAGCAAATACCTTTACAGATGTATTTGTAAGCCGGGTTTAACTCTGACATACCAGTAGAATTTAGTAGTAAATTGACTAAATTCCACATACTTTACTTTAATACAGAAAGAAAACTACGCCCGTGTTATAATCCAAATACCAATATAAAATAATGAAATGCCAGTGTCTAATGCAGGTATTCTAAAATGTCTTAAAATTACCTCTTTTTCTCCGCCTTCCTGTAAAAATTGTCACGGACCAAATTAGAATTGTAATGCTAAATTTACATGTGGGAACGAGATAGCTATGTCGCGGGAACAAGATATTAACTCGTTCCTACGACACAGCAAGCTCGTTCCTTTCAAAACGGGACGAATGTTGTTTCAAATAACATGTTACTGTGAATTTAAATTATATCACGTGAATGAAATTCCGTAGTTTTGTCAAAATAAACATTATGTGGACTATGTTTAAGACAATACATTTGTGGAATGACCTGTGCACGAAAAGTACGAAAATTATTGTCCTGGGAAAAAATGATATCGTTGTACTCTTTTGATAATATAATTATATTATTACTTTTTATATATTTGTATATTGTTTGAGTCCTTAGTTTGATAGTGATGAAACCTTAGAGCTTTTTTGAAACCCCTCCAGTCTGCTTCCTGCAAATGACAGGTGCTGATACAAAATGAGAGCACAATGCTTGTTACAGAGTATATCTTGCGACCAAGATCACTGGTTTGAGAGACAACTACCATAACAACTAGGTCAACTTTCTTCAAATGCATTTGAAAAAGAATATTCGTAAAAAGGACATTTGAGAAAATGATGTGAGCAGGTACAGAATTCTTACCATGAGATTCTTTTTTCGAAGGAAGTGACTGGAGTCGTCTCCCTTTATCTGCTGCTTTTGGTCGGCCATCTTGTTTGTCTTGGTTCATGAACTGTGCATGTTTGGCACGCGCTGTGTCGGTCTGAAACTTCCCTCGACGGGGATCAATTGGTTGACCTCTGAGGACCTTATCATTGTCTATTGACCTGAAAAAACAAGTAATATAAGGTAATGATCACATCTTTTATACGTATTGAAAGCAGTATAATTGAACAATAATAAAGAATGACGACATTGTTTTCTAACTTTGTTTGAAATATTTTACGTATACATGTTATATATTACTGAGACAACTGGCTATGTACATTGTCCGATTTTAGTTTTCGACTATTTATAATTACAAATCATACTCGTTGACCGGTATATTGAATTTCATAACAGGCTTGCATTCTTAATATCGCATAATTCCCGCAAAATATAGATAATACCTGAAAAAATAATACAGATTAAAGTTCTGCAAAATATCACTATAATTTTGTCCGTAAAACCTTTTTTGACCGATTTTTGTGGTTTGCATTTATCATATACTATTTATCGAGTCCGCAGTATAATTTTGAAAATGAAAAATGATGCTTTTCTATCGCTTTAATGAAGTGTTAAATCCCAAGACGGACTTCCATAGCAAAATCAAACATTGAATGAAAAAATCAAAATGCCGGTTTCGGCAACAATCACTTCTTTTCGTATTCCCCAAGAAGACATGTTTTTTAAATTATATTAATTTAATACATACTGTATTTTAAAACAATATACAAGAACACCCCTTTTTTTCATTTTAATTAAAAAGAATTAAAATAGTAAATTATTAAATACTGTTTTCGACACCATCATAACAAGGTCAACTTCTACAAAAAGCATATCAAGTTGTATAATGTATTTGTTTAAGCTCTTTCAAATCGTTTAAATTAACTGTCAGATAAAATCGAATATTTCAAAGTTTTGGCATCGGAATTATTATTTAGTTATAATTATGATAATATTGATGCCACGCAATCATGAAAAGAACCCCGACAGGTTTGAACCACCATTTGTAATGACATTATATTATAATGCACACACCGTTTATTTATCTATAGTGAAAATAAAATCAATCAGTTAAAAACTGTTGATTTCTTAACAGTATGAATTTCTTTTCGAAACTATTAAAGCCACAAACTAACTGTAAGCCTAATACATGTATATACTACAAATTTTTGCGTCAAAATAAGATCACAATAGAGAATTTACAGCTACATACATCTATTTCAAACTTAATTGAGACTACACTTAAATGTTTAATGAGAAGCATTATATTGTGGCATATATAAAGAGAATGCAAAATATAGCAAAAAAACTTGATAAGTTACACACAAAAAAATACTTCATCGTGCCCCGACATGTTCAGACACAATTTACATAAAAAGATCAGCTTAAACATGCCAACTTTAACATGCCAAGTCACAATATACATAAAATGATAAACTTTAACATGCCAAGTCATAATTTACATAAAAAGATCAGCTTTAACATGCAAGTCACAATTTTCATAAAAAGATCAACTTTAACATTCCAAGTCACAATTTACACAAAAAGATCAACTTTAACATGCCAAGTCACAATTTACACAAAAAGATCAACTTTAACATGCCAAGTCACAATTTACATAAAAAGATCAACTTTAACATGCCAAGTCACTATTTGCATCAAATTTAATACACCAATTCACGGTTTACATAAAACAAACATGCCAAATCATATTTTACTCATAAAGAACAGCTTAAGTAATTCAACATGCTAAGTCACAATTTACACAAAAAGATCAACTTTAACATGCCAAGTCACAATTTGCACAAAAAGATCAACTTTAACATGCAAAGTCACAATTTACACAAACTATCAGCTTTAACACGCCGAGTCACTATTTGCATCAAATTTAATACACCAAGTCACGGTTTACATAAAAGCAAACATGCAAACTCATATCTTACTCATAAAGAACAGCTCTAGTAATTCAACATGCCAAGTCACAATTTACACAAAAAGAACAGGTTTGACATGCCAAGTCGCAATTTACACAAAAGATCGACATTTGGATGCCAACTCACAATTAAACAAACAAATGAAGTAAACATGTCAAGTCCCGATTTACACAAAAAGATCAACTTTAACATGAAAAGACACAATTTACAAAAAAAATAAAATCAATTTTAACATGACAAATTACAATTTACAAAAAAGAGATCAACTTTATCATAACAATTCACGATTTATATAAAAGGACCATCTTAAACAAACATACCAAGTCACATCTTACACAAACAGATGTACTTAAAGATGCCAAGTCATGATACACAAATAAAAGATCAACTTTAAAAACAAAGTCATAATTGACATAAAAAGATCAGTTTCAACAAGCCAAGTCACGTTTTGCACATAAAGAACAGCTTTAACAAACAAAGTCGCAATTTACACGAATAATCGACATCAGTATGCCAACTCATAATTTAAATAAAAAGATCAAATTAAGCATGTCAAGTCACAATTTACCATGAATTATCAATTTTGAGATGCCAAGTCGTAATTTACACTAAAAATTTACTTTTTTTATATGCCAAGTCACAAATAACACAAAATTTTCAATTCTAAAATGCCAATTCACAAGTTGGTCTGATATTGCATCCACTAATCTGCGCTTTTTGAGACATAAATTTCCAGAAAGGAATTAGTATTGGAAATGAGAAATATGTCCATTCTGTATAATATAAGGCCTAGTTAGTATCTTATATTGAAAAGGGACTTTCAGTTATGTTACAAATAGGACTTTCAATAATGAGACAAATAGGACTTTCAGTAATGCGACGAATGGCACTTTCAGTAATGCGACAAATGGGACTATCAGTAATGTTACAAATGGGACTATCACTAATGTTACAAATGGGACTTTCAGTAATGAGACAAATAGGACTTTCAGTAATGCGACAAATGGCACTTTCAGTAATGCGACAAATGGGACTTTCAGTAATGTGACAAATAGGACTATCAGTAATGTGACAAATGGGACTTTCAGTAATGTGACAAATGGGACTTTCAGTAATGCGACAAATGGCACTTTCAGGAATGCGACAAATGGGACTATCAGTAATGTGACAAATGGAACTATCAGTAATGTGACAAATGGGAATTTCATTACTGAGACAAATAGGACTTTAAGTAATATGACAAATGTGACTTTCAGTTATTTGGCAAATGTCTATTTCAGTAATGCGACAAATGGGACTTTCAGTAATGTGACAAATGGGACTTTCAGTAATGTGACAAATGGGACTTTCAGTAATGTCATAAATGGGATTTTAAGTAATGTGACAAATTGGACTTTCAGTAATGTGAAAAATGGGATTTTCAGTTATGTGACAAATGGGACTATCAGTAATGTGACAAATGGGACTTTCAGTAATGCGGCAAATGGCATTTTCAGTAATGTGATAAATGGGATTTTCAGTAATGTGATACATGAGATTTTCAGTAATGTGACAAATGGGACTATCAGTAATGTGACAAATTGGACTATCAGTAATGTGACAAATAGGATTTTCAGTAATGTGACAAATGGGACTTTCAGTAATGTGGCAAATTGGACTTTCAGTAATGTGACAAATGGCACTTTCAGTAATGTGACAAATAGGACTATTAGTAATGTGATAAATGGGACTTTCAGTTATGTGACAATGTGACAAATCAAATGGTACTTTCAGTAATGCTATAAATAGGACTTTCAGTTATGTGACTTACAGTAATGTGACAAATAGAGATTTCAGTTATGTTACAAATGACACTTTCAGTATTGTGATAAACTATACTTTTAGAAATTTTTCGACTTTCGGTAGTGTGACAAATTGGACTATTAGAAATGTGACACATGGGACTTTCAGTAATGCGAAAAATGATATTTCAGATATTTGATAAATAAGATTTTCAGTAATGTGACAAATTGGAATTTTAGAAACGGATTTTTCGGAAATGCGACAAATGGAACTTTTAGCAATTGGGCTTTTTTTAGAAATGGGACTTTAAGTAATGCGACAAATTGGATTTTCAGTAATGTAATTATTGGGACTTTTAGAAATGAGACTTTCAGTAATGTGACAAACTGGACTTTCAGTAATGTGACAAATGGGTATTTTAGAAATGGGAATTTCAGTAATACGACAGTAAGACATACTTTAAGTGAAACAAATATCCAGTATAGTTTACACCACTTCCATTTATACTCATTGGAATTATTCCTGTTTTGCGTTTTCTTGAAGTAATGCTTTCACAAAATCTCGTGCTTGCACGAGTGAATGTTCCCACGCCACTTTTACAAAATTGCGTGCTTGTACGCCTTAATGCTCCGTTCTGATGCAGAGTGCTTTCAGCACTTTGATGAAGACTTTGTACAAACTCAGTAACTTCTCTCATTCTTTCAACACTCCATTTATCAATGGCGACATTGCGCTCTTTTATTTCTTTCATTTTTTTTCTTCTTCAAACCTTATCCCTGCATTCTAGATTTTTATATACGAATTAATTATTCAAAATATTCTAAATCCGTTATTTATGACTTAAGGAGCCTTTGACCATAGCTTCAACCACTTCAGGTGATATGCTAGTAATGAGTCGGATTTTCATACAAAATATAGAGATAATTCTTGTAAGATCGATGCCCCATTACAACGGCTTACTGGATATGTTGTTTTACTTTCTACTTAACAACAAATGATTTTAAAACAATCTCACACTTTTCTCCTGTACGTTTTGATAGTAGCCGTATCAGCGAAGTCAAAACATGATCCAAAATCTTTATCGTGGCTAAAATAAATCGCCAGATATGTTTGTTTTGCGATTTTCACACGATCTTCATTTATTGATAATCTATATATCGGTTTCTAAGTTACATAAAATTTGACTTAAATCTATCAAGAAGGTTAAACAAGATCATGCAATCAATGCACGATGGTAACTTTTAGTCACTTGTGATCTGTGAAGATGTTTTTTTTTGTTTTTGTTTTGATTTTGTTATGTGATTCTTTTGCACGTTTTCGTATGCAATTTTTTTTCGATTTTGCTACGTAAGCTATATACGGTCTAAGCAATAAGTATAAGCTATACGTATACATCGTGTAGTTAAATATGTGTGTAATCTATACGGTGTAATCTGTATAACTAACTGTTTCAGCTATATTCAGTGCATACATAAGCTACATTTATACGGTGTAAGTTATATAGATGTCGTAAGTTATACACGATGTCAGCTATATAATAGTGTGACGTAAGCTATATACGACTTAAGCTATATACTAGTTTGATGTAAGCTTTATACTAGTGTGATGTAAGCTATATACTAGTGTGATGTAAGCTATATACTAGTGTGACGTAAGCTATATGCAATTAAAGCTATATATGATATAAGCTATATACGGCGTAAACTATATACGATGTAAGCTATATACTAGTGTGATGTAAGCTATATACTAGTGCGATGTAAGCTATATACTAGTGTGATGTAAGCTATATACTAGTGTGACGTAAGCTATATACTAGTGTGAGGTTTGCTATATACTAGTGTGACGTAAACTATATGCGATTTAAGCTATATATGATGTAAGCTATATACGGCGTAAACTATATACGATGTAAGCTATATACTAGTGTGATGTAAGCTATATACTAGTGTGATGTAAGATATATACTAGTGTGACGTAAGCTATATACTAGTGTGAGGTTTGCTATATACTAGTGTGACGTAAGCTATATACGATTTCAGCTAGATATAATGTAAGCTATATAGACGTTCGGTTAGCACAAAAGGTAGAGCGTTGGACTGTGTATCTGACGCCCCTGGTTCGATTCCCGGACGGTGCAGGTCACTTTCGTTGAGATTGATCATGAAATCCTTTCTACGGTCATTCACACTGTATCTCTGCTTTGACATGTACAGAAGTTTCAGTTTCTTGCGAAAGTGGAGGTAACTAGTACCGGTAAACTACTTGCAGCATGCCCAGGAACGATGCGGTGGCTGACCTGTGCTCTGATAAATTCAATGTTGCTTACTGCCATGATCTGGAGTGAAAACTACCAACACCAACGCCATGTTAGCTTTATACGGCGTAAGCTATTTACGATGTAAGCTATATACGTCGCAAACGTTTATGATGTAGCAGAGTTGACATATGCTTATCCCTTTGCAATATATTTTGCATAACATCATTAGTTGCTAGGCTTTCTTTAATCATAGCGACATACTTTAATATTTTTGTTACAGGCATTTATTTATAAAATTGAATTAATTAAAATACACGTTTAATATTCAACTTTTTCTTGTAATTTACTATATCAATTGTGTGATCAAATTCTTGTTAAACACTGCTTTGTAAATCATTTCCAAGGGGTACAAAAATTTTAAGTGAAAACGTTTTGTGGCTCAAACTCCAAGGATATATATAAAAAGACGCCTTTAATTACGATAATAATGCATGTAATAATGAATACTATATGACATTTTTGTCGAACATAATACCAGGTCGGGTATATTAAATATTGATTCAGAAAGGCTCTTCAGATCTTATTGGGTTACATATTACCAATTAAATTATACAAAAAGATCAAGTAGCGAGTTAAGTACTTTTACACTTAGTCTTAGTTACCGGCTTAGTCACGTCAATACAAACTTCTTAAACTTGAGATTTCTGAAAGACATATTTCAGCTACCTGTTTCTTAATTAAAAAAGGGAAACAATCCTTGCTATATTTAATTTCTTATCATGTAAAAAAAAAATGTTTGATACGAAAAAAGGTTAATTTCAAATTTGGTGTTAAATGTTTAAAAGGACTCCACTGAGGTATAAAAGCCTTAACACATATCATTTGAATTTCTTACATAAATGAGCTGGGACACTTTAAACAGATATATATGCAAAGATAGTTAAGAAATATACTTTGAAATAAATTGAAAATCGTATTTTTTATGTTTTTCTTAGCCCGATTTAAGTAAAAAGCGTTTAAACGCTTTTCGTTTTGGGTCATTTTTCTACAATTTGAATAATTATTCTGGAAAAATACAGTGCGCGAATGATCTGAAATTTTGCACAAAGATTAGTGGTCTAAACCTACATCAAATGGTACATTAATCTGGAAAAAATATTTCCAGTCCCATCATGTCAAAAAACCTCAGTGGAGTTAATTGTTAATGAAATGAATGTAAATTTTAAATGTATTGTCGGTGTGCGTTTAGATGCGTCGAAATATTTTAGGTCATACCCTTTAATACCCTTTAATTAAATATTTCAGTAAGGGGCCGCTGGTCTCTATACGTTATATAGTTGCCAAAAGACACAAAAACATTCGGAAGACCATTTTTGAAGTATAGATAATATGTTAACAACTATATTTCATATAACAGATTTCACGTGAATTTCATTCACAGTCAATAAAGGGAAGTTATAATGTTCAATGTTGTTTTGAATAACAGTTTCAAAGCAAATGAAAATATGACCATACACAGATTCGCTCGTTCTATAAAAAATGTTGTACACATGTATAGCCAAATAAGTAGTGTCTTGTTAAATCCTAAACATAATGTTGACCATTTAGCTTTTTATCGGTAATAGTACACTATATGAATTAATCTACTGATCATAACTGAAAAGCGGTGACACGGTTCGTGTACGCCTGGTTAGAGGTTAACTTAAAAAAGTTTTCGGTCAGGATTTTCGGTCAGAAATATCAAGGATAAACTATTCTTTATAGGGTTAATTGTAAATATTTCACAATTTGAAAAGTGATATCTGTGAATAGACGTTTCATGGTATCACTTATACTTTCAATTGAAATGGTTGTTCAAATTTCGTGGAAGGAGATCCTATTCCAAAAATGGGTTTCTTAATTAGCTGATATAATCTCGGAAAGGTTTCCTGAAATGATTATTAACTATAGATTGAGAGTAACGTTTGAGTAAATCATAAAATAGAGCTTGCTTTAGTGCTTTATATTGATATGGATTTTTCTTCTTCAAAAACAGGCACACAAATTAACATTGTGGCACCGTTATATGTTGCAACGTCCTTTTATTCATGTCACATTTATTACTGTATGCTGCAATGTTACAACCCTACAACTGTGTTGAATATCGCACAGTTATTTCATTACACGTATAGCGCGGAGGAAGGTAGTCTAGTACTGGTGTAACTCTCCAGGAACGATGGTTAGGAAACTACCCGCCTATATGACTGAAATACTGTTGAAAAAGGCGTAAAATGAAACAAACAAACAAACAATTTCATTACACTATATGTTACAACCTCTCCGACGTTTAGCGGCATTCAAGGTGTCGTAAACATTTAATCAATCGGAACAAAGGTCTTGAGTTGATAAAGGTGCACCATTTAAAAAAGACACATAAAAATATGCAACGGAGTGGCAAACAGTCGGTCCTTAGTACAAAGGTGATTCGATAATAAAAAATGACAGAAAATATAACAACTGCTTTGTCCGTTTTTCTAAACATTTAGTGAACTGATATTACAAAAATGCAGCAGCAACAACAATGTATAATCATATAGTAATAAGATATTTCTTATTATTCATTTACCTTAACAACATGCAAAGCAAAGTTAATACGTAATGTATCTTTTTGTAAAGTGGGCCGAGTTGACCCGTGCCGAGTTGACTCTTTTCCCAAAAATATCACTAGTATATTTTTCTTTTATTAAATAAGATTATTTAAGACCCATTAAGCCTAAAATATGATATTCAAAAGTTTCTTTTTTACAGTTCCCAAAATGTTATTAATAGGCCATAATTTGCTTCAATGGAGTTTTAACAATTAGTACAGTAATAGTAATTCCGTATTTTGGGAGCCAAAATACCATTTACCTAAATTTCGTTATTCAGGTGACAGGCATTCACATGACTTCATTTATTATGTGGCATTATAAAATCATGTTTGCCTTTTCTACAGAAGGAAATGTTATTGATATCCGTGGCTTTATGTGCCTTTAAAGAAAATTCTGATGTTTCAATCATGATCTTAAAGGTTTATTGGGTCATTGTTTTATCGGCATTTTAAAGACACGTTAAGGCTTATATCTGACGAATATTGACACATAAAATGACCTGTTGACACATTCCACACCAGAAGAATACTATTCAGTACTCTTCGTTACTACCGTGTAACCAAATCGGAACACATTATCATAATCCGAAGATTGACGGAATAGGCCGAAAATTTGCGATAACGCCGTTTCCGCGGATAACGTGAGCTATATTTGGCATATAAATGTGGCAGATTAATTGTTTTATCATTTACTGAAACTTTGATAGCCATAAATGCTTTTAATGAAAGGATGCACTAGTGAATGTAAGTAGTTTAAGTCTTATTACTGTGGAACCCAATTAGATTAAAACAGATGCAAACTCCGTTGCTGTTTTTTAGTCTATTTCTTGTTGGTCATTGTCAAAAAATAAGCCAAGAAAAAAAATGCTTCATGTAGTCAGAAAATATTTCACTTTACTATCCATTGTAGGATCTTTTAAATAAACAATTCTATGGTGAAATTTGCTTATGCGTCACATTTGACTAAGGTCTTTAACTAAACATACAGTATTTAGCTTTGTGTGGAAACAGAATGATATTAAATGGATGTAGGTTCAGTACTGAATTTATTGAATCCGCGAAGAGTTCAATAAATTTAGTAATAAAACTGCATAGAATATAATGTTCTTTGTATCGCATACCCAAAATAAGAACAGTTTAAAGAAACCATTTCCAGGGCAAAACTTTCACGTTAAGCATGTATCCCGTATAACGCAATGACGTCATCAATGCCACATAGTGACAGAACTATTTTACGGAGTCGCAAAAGCGACACGATGTTGTTTCAAAATTTAAAAGATAAGTGGAAGAGACCACAATATCATCGTAATATTATCATTGCTATGTCACCGTAAAATCTTACCTTGACATAATTATATCCAGTACTTTATTTCTAGCCCTCCTATTCATTTTGTTACAATAATATAACTACTACACGTGGAACAATTAACAGAAACAAATGAGTTTCAAATATCGCTCAACCCTAAACCTGCGTAAGTTTTGTAATGGACATTCCAAGCTTCCATTTCCGGGTCAGTCCACTGCCAATTTCCCGTATATTAAGATGACACTTCAAAGTTAACCAGCCAATAGTGTAGATATTGCTCAGACTGCACAAGACAGGTGGCTGGCCTGGCTCTATACTGGTGGCAAAGGCTAAACACGTTCGCTTTTTTTCAGCAGGGAAAATGTTAAAAACGTCAAAATATTTTTATTTGTTTAAGAAAATTAGTATTAATCCATTTATCGATTATATTCAAACGACAACTTTAAGCGTTACATTGCTGTATAACAATGATAAACATTTTTGGATAAATTTACCGTGTTTAATGTAATTCAAGGATTTTTGTGTGACTTGACACCGTTAAATTACATTTTTAAGTAATACGAATATTTAATGACGCCTATACTCGATCTTTTCATACTTGTATAAAATGTTTTCTTATATCTACATGATTCTATATGTTTTCAGTGTTAGCTAATATTGTCATGGCATCGAATGATTCAATGTAAAAATAACATCGGAGCAGGGTATCAGACTGGCGCAGAAAATTAGAAACAAGAAGTATCTCTTTAAAAGACACACGACCATAGTAATTCTGATTTAAACGTTAAGTGTCAATATTAAACATAGTTTCTGATAATTGTTAATGGTATAATACACGAAAATCCTGTCCGGTAAATACCGGGAACGGGACAGCTAATAGCCCGTAAAATTACCGGAAGTAAAGATGACAGCAAACAGCTTTGGTCGAAAAAAAACACCTGACACACAATCCAATGTGATGAAAATAACTGTTCAAAGACTTAATACATTACACAAATTCAAAGAACGCGAAGTTCTGCGGTAACTGATTCATGAACACTGTGCCATCAATCGATTTTCAATTAAAATATACATATATGAATGGAAATTTGCTTCATTTCGTCTTGAACGGTTCAGAGTCCATTTTCTTATTGCAACCTAGTGAAACAAATTGAAACGGAATTAAAATCATCATAAAGACAGTTACCAAACTTGAAATCCCTACTAACTTAAAATACACAGAGTAAGCAGTCTAAATCATTCGAAGAGTGCCGTATGCCTTAATCAAATTGTTCGCGGCATTGACTTAAGATGTCTTCTTTCAAGTTTTTTTTTTTTATATCCAAACATGCTTTTTTATTGATAAAATGAATATTATAATTATTTTAGAAAAAAAAATCTTAAGTTATTGAACTTTTTTTGTTAAATATAACAAATATGCCTTCCATCTGTTTGTGATATTCTATAGCACAATATATTAAAGCTAATTTTAATAGTGTCATTCAAAAGTACATAATTATGAATCTGCACAACAATTAACGGACACCATTTAAGGGTAAATAGGCTTACAAAGATTCATTTTTCAGCTTTACTGGTTGAGGTGCCCCTCCGTGCATTATACTTGAGTAGAACCCACCGACGTTCCGTAAGCTAGCTTGATATAGCTTCCGGTGGGATTCGAACTAACAGCGGTGAAAGGCAAGTTGATTGAAATCAATGGCCATAACTCGGTCACAACACTTTTCGAAACGATTCATTATGAATTGACTTTATTACAATATATTTCTTCATTTTGATAAATGGCGTGATATTGGACAAATTCACTTTTTTCAGTACGAAGATAAATAGTACGAAACGAAGGAATAAGAACTCTCCGGTAAACGTCACTATATTGAGGGATCGAATGTCAGTTAAATGACGATTATTATCAGACACGATAATAACGAAGATTTACAGTTGAAATTTTCATAACTGTTACAGATTAAAGTTCAAGATAAATTTCAGAAAATTATATATCAATGCAATGAAACAGCATAATTGACATTGAAAAGATATGTATTTTCACTAGTCAACAGTACAGCTTTTGTGATAACTTAAACAATTTCACTCTCAGGGGCGCCGGATAATAAGATCGGTATTTTGATTCCTTAAAGAAAGTCTTTATTTGATAAGAACATTCGGATTATTATGGTGGTAATGTATAGAAAAGGAAGGACAAATGATCTGAGATAAAACAAGAAGTATCTTTTAAAAAGATACTCGGCCGAACTAAAACTAGTTTTACACTTGGACCGATTTGGTTTGGGGACGAAACGTTCTGTTTGCATTTTAAGTGGTGGTTTTGTTAATATAACTCATGAAAGCAGCGAAAAATAGTTTGTACGAGGATGCATAGTAAAATGGAACTCTTACCGTGTGGGAGAAGGCATGGTTTAACAAAACTTAAGTATGTTAAATTCATCTTGATAGTAAAATAACTTATAATTGTATGATACATTATAGTTAGTTTCCAGAGCTCCTTTAGATCAATTTGAAAGTAGACGCGTATACCATGTCAGAAAAATCCTTTATGTTACTTAACAATTTTACAATGACCAATCAGATTCCGAGATTTCAGATTGTAATTTTAAAACGACCAATGATTTTTTTGACAAATATTAAGCTCTTCCCTGTAAATTTTACAGGAAGTTCAATCCAAAACATACGGCATCCGGCCGCATAAATATCATATTCCGGCACATACCGGACAAGGCCCTTGAATGGAAACGCCTTTTCACCAGCCGAAATACACTTTAATACGGCTAATTAACCTCATCACACCGATTTACATACGAATATGAATGAAAAATGTAAGAATCGCCGAAAAAGCGCGATATTTTACTACTTGTAACCATGATTTCTGTCAGTCGTCTAGAGATATTGCCCTAACACTGTAGTGTTTGTTTGTTTTGTTTTGGTTGGGTTTTACGTCACACCGACACAGTATAGGTAATATGGCAACTTGACAGCTTTACTGGTGGAGGAAGACCCCAGGTTCCGTAAGCTATCTGGATAATTTCCTCAAATGACATAGTTAGCAATGTATTGAGTTAGATCCTGAAGAAGTACCTATTTTGCTACATTTAATTTAAATAAACTGTTAAATTACCTCTACAGACTCTTCCTAAAATCAGACTTAAATTTGAATTTCGTAAAAACTAAAAAAATGCATGTATCTGCTACCAATAACCCCTCGGAAACAAGTGATAATGTCATTAATTACTGAACGAAAACCCCGCATAAACTCTCGTCTATCTAGTGTTCATTGACACATGTACATGTATATATATATATCACTTGACAAAGGTGTTTTCTTTATGTTTACTTTATTGGCTTTGATTTAAAATTCTGTTCGTTTTTCCCAATTTTATTGGTACCAGAACTTGTATTTCTGACGTCACTTTGCAAAAAAACGTTTGATATAGCGTGAGGCTATATTATAGAAAAAAAACCTAACTCAAACTATAATAAAAAAATAAAATAGAAGACCTTAACTAAACCTGTACCTGAAATTCAAGCTCATATTAAACTCTGTTTAACACGGCAAAAACTTGACTTTACCATGGTAAAAAAAAAAACTTACATACAGAAGTCAGAAAAAAATGTATAAATATTATAGTCACGTAGACGGTTGTCGAAATAAGTAATAAAAACACTAAATTACAAAATCTTACCCTCGGCGATTTTTGTATGAGGAATGGTCCTTCTTAGATGAGCTGTCTTTCATCACAGGTTTATTATAATATCCTTAATGTCCAAAGTATTAAGGCTTTTTTTCTAAATGTGAATAATATCTTTCCCCTAAAGGATGCATCTTTTATACAAAACACAACTCTTTAATCTTTTCCATTACAATTATGTCCTAAAAGCACTTGATTCATACAAAGGTACACTATTTAAAACGTACAATGATGAATCTAAATTTCATGTAAAGGTTTAAAATAATTTGATCTTAGATACCCTTTTTAAATCGAAATTTACCGATCACAATGTTGATAAAACAAGCTTCAAAAACATGAAGTTTTAATTTCACGTCACTGTAAAATTGGATTTCACACTAGCTCTTCATATTTTTCAATAGGACGTTTAAATCTGAAACACAACATTAAAGTTTCTAAATGAAAATTTGGTAAAAACCAATTGATTGTACCATAATGCCTAAGGTCAACACATATTTGATCAAATGTTTTGTTGTCCGAATATCTAGCTTTTGCTTATTGTATCTCAACTGTGGATTTAAAAACATGCCCAAACTTAAAATATTATACATTTTGAAATTAATTTTTACCCATTGAAAATCTCCTACTGAGCAGGTGATTAGGAACAACAATGTTTACAACACATCAATGTAAGATGATGTAATATAATAAACGGATTAATACAGCCATATCCTAGATTTTTTGTCGTGTTATATTATACAATAAAACTACTTTATATCTACTTGCGTTCTGAAAAATAATTCTCACAATTAAGTTTTATTTTACAAAATGTCGAAGTCGCCAAATTGATTTTGATTTCAATGTCTTACGCTATAAACATATATCTATTGTCAATTTATTCAAAACCAACACATCCACTACTTTCTTACTTTCTTTATTTCTTTCTACCTTTCTTTCTTTCTATCTTTCTTACTTTCTTTATTTCTTTCTACCCTTCTTTCTTTCTATCTTTCTTACTTTCTTTATTTCTTTCTACCTTTCTTTCTTTCTATCTTTCTTACTTTCTTTATTTCTTTCTACCTTTCTTTCTTTCTTACTTTCGTTATTTCTTTCTACCTTTCTTTCTTTCTATCTTTCTTACTTTCTTTATTTCTTTCTACCTTTCTTTCTTTCTATCTTTCTTACTTTCTTTATTTCTTTCTACCTTTCTTTCTTTCTATCTTTCTTACTTTCTCTCTTTTCTTCCTTTTTATCTTTCTTCTTTAATTAATTAATTAATTTATTAATTAATTTATTTATTTATTTATTTATTTATTCATTTATTTATTTATTTATTCTCCACTTAGTCGAAAATACTCATCTTCAATGTTTTGCACTACAAACAGATATTTATTGTCAATATGTCAAAAACCCACACATCCACTTCTTTCTTTTTTCTCTTTCTTTCTTTCTTTCTTTCTTCTTTTCTTTCTTTATTTATTTCTTTCTTTCCTACTTTCTTTCTTTCTTCTTTTATTCATTGATTAATTAATTTATTAATTTGCCATTTATTTTCTCATTTATTTTCTCATTTATTTATTTAGTTATTTATTTGTTTATCTATTTATTTATTTATTACTTATTTATTTCTTATTTTTTTATTCATTCATTCATTATCCATTAAGTCAAAAATACTTATCACCATTTGATTCAAATGTATGCATCCCTTCTCTTGTTACCATCTTTATTCAATGTTATATGTTTAACAAAACCCTTAATATACATTTACCACTATTTATTTCTTTTACCATGTACTACCTTACTATCATTTATATACTTTTACGACTGCTGATTTATTTTCTTTCTTTATCATTACATTGTTTATTGCTAATCTACACCCTTTTTTATTTTATCTAGCTTAATTTATCATTTAACAGCTACTCTATTTTAATCATTTTACCGCTACTTTATTTATCATTTTACCGCTACCTTATTTATTACATTACCACTACCTTTTTTATCCCTTTACCCAGCCGTATTTTTTATTTTTTACAAGATCTAACTTGCTTTACCACAACCTAAATTATCACCTTAAGCTTGCCAATATCTTGTTTATAATTTTAACACTACCATATCTTAATATTTTACCATTTCTTTACTTTTATATTTTACTACTTCTTTACTTTTATATTCTACCACTTCCTTATTAATGAGCCGTGTCACGACAAAACCAACATAATGGGGTTGCGACCAGCATGGGTCCAGACCAGCCCGCGCATCCGCGCAGTCTGATCAGGATCCATGATGTTCGCTATCAGTTTCTCTACTTGTTATAGGGTTTGGTAGCGAACAGCATGGATCCTGATCAGACTGCGCATATGCGCAGGCTGGTCTGGATCCATGCTGGTCGCAAACCCATTATGTTGGTTTTGTCGTGACGCGGCTCATTTATCACTTTACCACTACCCAAATTCGTTTCATTAAAAGATAACCGTTGTAGTTGACTGATTTAAAAAAATTTAATTATATAATTGTTAAAGTCGAAAAAGGCAAAAATATTTGAACTCTTTCCAAAAAAATAAAATAATTTTAGTCTCTTTAACGATCTGTGTTGTTAAATTTGGCAATGTAACAGCCTATAATTACATAGATAGTACGATAGTGTCAAGGTAACTTTATCTTTACAAATATAACTAGTATAAGTAAAGTCAGCTGTTCTCTATAGAAATAATTACCTTAACTACTCTACATATCTTAAATGGTGTTGCCCACCTTTCAATCTGGACTTATTCATTTACCATTTATAGCGGGGAAAGTTTTGAAAAATAAAGCGACCTAGTAGTGAACAGGGCAGACCATGACGGCAAGGATATGCTGGTTGATGTTTGATCTAAACTGATCGCATAGGGCTACACGGGACGTAGAGTATAAAACAAGAGCTGTCATAGGAGACAGCAAAGCTCAACTATAGAATACTGGACACAGTAAGGACGACAAAAATATGAAAGAAAAATCAATTATGTATAATAATGTATTAAGATTTAGTAAAAAAAATAATCCAAAGTTCAAAGAGAGATAAATCTGAAACTAATGCTTCAAGAGTCATGAACCGTGTCACAAAGAAAATAATTGATGATAAGGAATAGGTGTTTGAAGTTTGAGGTAGATACCTTTAAAACTTAAGAAGTTATAGTAAAAAATAACATTTTTAAGTAAGAAATTCTAAGTATATGGGGAGATAATTCTTGCATCATTGCTGCTAGAGTTATGAACCTTATCAAATAACATGTGGTTATTGATTAGGAACATATATTTGAAGTATGAAGTTGATCCCTTAAGAAATGAATAAGTAACAGTAAAGATACTTTTTAAGGAAAATTTTTAGTTCAAGGGAAGGTAAATCTATGAATGTTGGTGCTAAAGTTATCAATCTTGTCACATAAGATGTGGATGATGATAAGGAACATATATTTGAAGTATGAAGTTAATTCCTTAAGAAATAAAGAAGAAATAGAAAAAATACTTTTTACGGAAAATTATAAGTTCAAGGGGAGATAAATCTATAACTTTTGGTGCTAGAATTATGAACCTTATCACATTAGATGTGATTGATGATAAGGAACATATATTTGAAGTATGAAGTTGATCCCTCAAGAAATACAGAAGTACACAGTAAAAAAATAGTGTTATTTTTTTAAGAAAAGTTCTAAGTTTAAGCGGAGATAAATCTGAAAATATTGAATACAATGTATTAAGAAATGAAAAAGTTATAGTGAAAAATATTTTACTGCACCAAAACTTTAATCTGAAATATGGACGCGGACGCTGGCGCCTGGGCGAGTAGGACAGCTTTCCATATACTTTGTATAGTCGAGCTAAAAATAGTTTGAAATACTGTAATTAAGTGATTTTAACTGAAGTTGTTCAACTTGCAACCACTCCGGAATGTGTTGTCAAGATGGTATTCAGCACTAGACAATTGCATTCTCTTTTACTTGAAAAACATATAGAAACATATCAAGGGTTCAAATCTTTGCATAATAAACAAAATATTCCTCCTTTAGGATGTTAGGATTATAGACATGTGCGTTATTGTCGTATGTGAGAAGTTAGCAGTGAACAGTGAGCTAAGCAAAAAGGCATTTCAATTTATATAGGGAAGGTAATGATCTGCTGTAATGCTCAGCTGTTTTGGGCATCTAGCAGGGCATTCCTAAATATAGTGTAAAAATGCTCTGCTGCAATACTCAGCTGTCTTGGCAATCTAGCAGAGCATTCCTACCTTTAGTGAAAAAATGCTCTGCTGGAACGCTCAGATGGCTAGGCAATCTAGCAGTGCATTACTAAATATAGTGTTAAAATGCTCTGCTGGAATGCTCAGCTGGCTAGCTAAGCTGGCTAGGCAATCTAGCAGGGCATTACTAAATATAGTGAGAAAATGCTCTGCTCGAATGCTAATCTGGCTAGGCAATCTAGCAGGGCATTACTAAATATAGTGTAAAAATGCTCTGCTGGAATGCTAAGCTGGCTAGGCAATCTAACAGGACATTACTAAATATAGTGTACAAATACTATTCTGGAATGCTAAGCTGGCTAGGCATTCTAGCAGGACATTACTAAATATAGTGTAAAAATGCTCTGCTGGAATGCTAAGCTGGCTAGGCATCTAGCAGGGCATTCCTAAATATAGTGAAAAAATGCTCTGCTGGAATGCTAAGCTGGCTAGGCAATCTAGCAGAGCATTACTAAATATAGTGTAAAATTGCTCTGCTGGATTGATAAGCTGGGTAGGCAATCTAGCAGGACATTACTAAATACAGTGTAAAAATGCTCTGCTCGAATGTTAAGCTTGCTAGGCAATCTCGCAGAGCATTACTAAATATAGTGAACAAATGCTTTTCTCGAATGCTAAGCTGGCTGGGCAATCTAGCAGGGCATTACTAAATATAGTGTAAAAATGCTCTGCTCGGATGCTAATCTGGCTAGGCAATCTAGCAGGGCATTTCTAAATATAGTGTAAAAATGCTCTGGTGGAATGCTAAGCTGCTAGGCAATCTAGCAGAGCATTCCTTAATATAGTGAAAAAATGCTCTGCTGGAATGCTAAGCTGGTTAGGCAATCTAGCAGGGCATTACTAAATAAAGTGTTAAAATGCTCTGCAGGAATGCTCAGCTGGCTGGGCAATCTAGCAGAGCATTCCTTAATATAGTGAAAAAATGTTCTGGTGGAATGCTCAGCTGGCTAGGCAATCTAGCAGAGCATTACTAGATATAGTGTAAAAATGCTCTGCTGGAATGCTCAGCTGGCTAGGCACTGTAGCAGAGCATTCCTTAATATAGTGAAAAATTGTTCTGGTGGAATGCTCAGCTGGCTAGGCAATCAAGCAGGGCATTACTAAATATGGTGTAAAAATGCTCTGGTGGAATGTTAAGCTGGTTAGGCAATCTAGCAGGGCATTCCGAAATATAGTTAAAAAATGCTCTGGTGGAATGCTCAGTTGGCAGACTGATTCTGAGTTCCAGGATTTATTGTTGCCAAAGTTTTATTGACATTTTCGACTTCTAGGCAATTCTGAGGCACTCGCAGATTTTCAGATATTTTCGGTGCCAATAGAAAAAATGATATTTTTGACTTCTAAGGACCTTTAAGAGACTATTTCATTGTCCTGCGACTTTTTGAAGGACACTCGCAGACTTTCAGGAATTTTTGTGCCAATGCTGATATTGACAAGTAAGACTTCTAGGGACCCTCAAGAGTCCATTTTGGTCGTCTGCGACTGATTCTTGGACACTCGCAGACTTTCAGGAATGGTTGGTGCCAATGGAAATAATAATATTTTTGACTTCTATGGACCTTTAAGAGTCCATTTCATTGGCCTGCAGCGTATTGTTGGACACTCGCAGACTTTCAGGAAAGTTTGGTGCCAATAGAGATGATGGCAATTTTTACTTCTAGGGACCCGCCAGAGTCTATTTTTATGGTCTGCGACTGATTCTGGGACATTCGCAGACTTTCAGGAATCTCTGGTGCCAATGGAGATAATGACATTTTTGACTTCTAGCGACCCACCAGAGTTCATTTCGCTGGTCTACGACTGATTTGGGACACTTGCAGACTTTCAGGAATTTTGATGCCAATGTAGATAATGACATTTTTGACTTCTAGCGACCCACCAGAGTTCATTTCGCTGGTCTGCGACTGCTTTTGGGACACTCGCAGACTTTCAGGAATTTTGATGCCAATGGAGATAATGACATTTTTAACTTCTAGCGACCCACCAGAGTTTATTTCGCTGGTCTGCGACGGATTTTGGGACACTTGATGCCAATGGAGATAATGACATTTCTGACGTTTAGGGAACCGCCAGAGTACATTTCTTGGGTCTGCGACTGATTCCTTGAGACTCGCAGACTTTCAGGATGTTTAGTGCCATTGCAGATCATGACTTTTTTACTTTTAAGGACCCCTTAGTCATAAGCAGAACATTTTTACCCTAAAATGTCATTATCTGCATTAGCACCAAAAATTCCTGAAAGTCTGCTTGTGCCCAATAATCAGTCGCAGACCAACGAAATAGACTCTCGATGGTCAAAAATTGTAATTATCTCTATTGGCACCAACAATTCCTGAAAGTCTTTGACTGTCCAAGATTAAGTCGCAGACCAAAAAAAATGGATCCTGGATGGTCCCTCGAAGTAAAAAATGTCATTATCTGCCTTGACATCAAAAATTCCTGAAAGTCTGTGAGTGCCTCAGAATCAGTCGTAGACCAAAAAAATGGAATCAGAAAGGTCCCAATAAGTCAGAAATATCATTTTCTGCATTGACACCAAAATTCCTGAAAGTCTGCGAGTGACTCAGAATCAGTCGCAGACCAACGAAATAGACTCAGGAGGGTCCTTTTGAAGTAAAAATGTCATTATCTCCATTGGCACCGAAAATTTCTGAAAGTCTGCGAGTGTTCCAGAAACATTCGCAGACCAACGAAATGGACTCTGGATGGTCCTAAAAATTCACAAATGTCATTATCTGCATTAACACCAAAAATTCCTGAAAGTCTGCGATCGTCCCAGAATCAGTCGGAGACCAAAGAAATAGACACTTGAGGGTCCCGTAGAAGTCAAAAATGTCATTATCTGCATTGGCACTAAATATTTCAGAAAGTCTACGAGTGCCAAATAATCAGTTGCAGACCAACGAAATTTATACTTTATTTAAGAATGCCCTGCTGGATTGCCTAGCCAGCTGAGCATTTTTAACACTATATTTAGGAATGCCCTGCTAGATTGCTTAGCTAGCTGAGCTTGCCAGCAGAACATTTTTACACTATATTTAGGAATGCTCTGCTGGATTGCCTAGCCAGCTGAGCATTTTTAAAACTATATTTAGGAATGCCCTTCTAGATTGCCTAGCCAGCTGAGCAATTCAGCAGAGCATTTTTACACTATATTTTGGAATGTCCCGCTAGATTGCTTAGCCAGCTGAGCATAACAGCTAAGCATTTTTACACTATATTTAGGAATGCCCTGCTAGATTGCCTAGCCAGCTGAGCATACCAGCAGATCATGTTTACACTATATTTTGGAATGCCCCGCTAGATTGCTTACCAAGCTGAGCATAACAGCAGAGCATTTTTACAATATATTTTGGAATGTCCCGATAGATTGCTTAGCCTGCTGAGCATAACAGCAGAGCATTTTTACACTATATTTTGGAATGCCCCGCTAGATTGCTTAGCCAGCTGAGCATAACAGCAGAGCATTTTTACACTATATTTTGGAATGCCCCGCTAGATTGCTTAGCCAGCTGAGCATAACAGCAGAGCATTTTTACACTATATTTTGGAATGCCCCGCTAGATTGCTTAGCCAGCTGAGCATAACAGCAGAGCATTTTTACACTATATTTTGGAATGCCCCGCTAGATTGCTTAGCCAGCTGAGCATAACAGCAGAGCATTTTTACAATATATTTTGGAATGCCCCGCTAGATTGCTTAGCCAGCTGAGCATAACAGCAGAGCATTTTTACACTATAATTTGGAATGCCCCGCTAGATTGCTTAGCCCGCTAAACATAACAGCAGAGCATTTTTTACACTATATATAGGAATGCCCTGCTAGATTGCCTAGCCAGCTGAGCATACCAGCAGATCATTTTTACACTATATTTAGGAATGCCCCGCTAGATTGCCTAGCCAGCTGAGCATACCAGCAGAGCATTTTTACACTATATTTAGTAATGGCCTGCTAGATTGCTTACCCAGCTGAGCATACCAGCAAAGCATTTCTACACTATAATTTGGAATGCTCTGCTAGATTGCTTACCAAGCTGAGCATAACAGCAGATCATTGATTTCCCTATATAAATCGTAATGCCTTTTTGCTTAGCTCACTGTTAACTGCTAACTTCTCACATACGTTATTGTCAATGTAAGTTTAACGGGAAGGGAACTAATAGAATGTGACATTATTATAAAGAAATATCATCGGTTGTCTCCATTCACTACAACGATGACTGCTATCGACTTAAATATAGAGCATAAACTTTAAAAATAGCTCTCACCTGAGATAACTGAGAAGGAAGAAATAGGACATCCGAGAGATGTGAAAAAATATTTAATACTGCAAATACACCGCGTTGTGCGAAACAAAAAGTGCAAACCCAAATATTTTAAAACGGTGTCCCGTAAGGGGCTTGCGACACACACACAAAAAACAATAAAAAAAAACGAAATTCAAACCACAATGGTGAAAAGTCGGTGAGACGATGATAAAAAGTCGAAAGTACGATTGTGAAAATTCTTTGAAATAACGAGACTGCGATGGTGAAAGGTCAAAAGTTCGTTAGTAACACAAAATTATATCGAGTAATGGTTCACATGCTGTTAGCGATTTATGATTGATTTTGCAGTATTTGTTCACTTCACAACATTATAAAATGCATCTTAGATATTTAAAGAAAATTAGCATGAATCTGGAGGCATGCTGCTTGAAGGATTTAACTCTGTCCAATCACTGATAAATATTTACATGTTCATGTACATACAGTCAAACCTGTGTTTAGACCATCTCTGAATAATATTACCATGTTAATAATATCCACTCTTTGACAAACTTTCATTTATGAAAAATACAAAAAAGTAAACCCTGAATAAAGACCGCTTGTCTATAAAGGTCATGTATGACCACTCCATTGGATAGCTTTTATTCACGCGTTTGACTGTACTTTGAATACAATATGTTCTAACCAAAACGGCAATGACAGAAAAGAAAATTCTACCTGATACGAACTACGTCATCGAAATGCACTGTCCGTTGCTTATCTACATTAACTACAACTTTTTCTACGGGCCGAGGGTATCCGAATTGGGTAGCCGATTTCTTTTCAAGTTTGATGTCATCGAGATGGAGACTTTGCCGGCTGGCTATTCCGGTAATCTTAAGATCTGGTTGGAAACTTAGGCGGCTTGATATACTACCGAATTTGATGTCGTCTGCGTGAAGACTTGAACTACTGGTTCCCCGTTTTATTTTTCTCCGCTTGCCGATAGGGGGCACAATTATTTGATCTGTTAGGTTTTTAGATGGAGACGGGGTGTCAACGTATCTCTCAAAAACATGCTTTTTAACGTACCGAACCATTGTAACAGCTTCAAACATTTCTTTCCATATTACTTTTACCCTGAAATGTCCCTAACTCCGTAAAGACGGGCATATCCTTTGTAATTGACGTTCAAGTCATTGTTTTGAAACACTGTCCACATTTACAAGACACTATAAAAGAGTTATAGATATATCGCTTTTATCTGAATTTATCAAGAATCCATCGCACACGCGCAGAAAAAAATGTACACATTTACAACTTCATTACAACAATTCCCAGTGTAAATAATGTTTCACTAACATTATACCATATCAACACTTGTTGAATCAATTATTGAAAACCTATATTAAAAAGATCATTGATTTGTTTAAGAACAATTAAATGCACCATTTAAGTATTAAATACCTAAAGATATTTTTAATGATACTACACCCGAAAGAATTTACCAGTTCTTTGTCACGGCAAAAACACACGCAAAATTGTTTAAGGTTCGCCACATATAAATAACCTTTACAATTACAACTAAATTTAATTTAGAAGATCATGCCAATAGTGTCTTTAAAAAATTAAACAGCCGATAAGAATCCCGAGTATTATGACAATGGCAAGAGGCATTGTTAGACTTTATCGTAAAGAGTTTATTTTTTTAAAAACCATCAGAAACATCTGTTGTAAACACGCAAATCACAACTTAGATTATGAAAAAAAAATGTTGAAAAAAAGAAAAGATGTTGCCAACGATAATCAATGATAATTCGGGAAAAAGATGATGAAACCATGAGAACAACAAACTAATGGGCCCGATTGACTTCATTCATTAGAGGCTAGAGGCAATACACAAAAAATAAGATTATGTTTAGGTTTGTTTGTTTGTTGTTTTTATGTTTGTTATTGTTTTTTGTCTTTTTTTTAAATCAATTGTTATTATTATTATTTGTTTGCTTGTTTGGTTTTTGTTCTTTCCTTTTTTTCTTCTTTTTTTCTTTTTATTTTTGCTAAGTCGGAAAGTACTGGACATTCTTGGAAAGGTAATGATTTTGTTGCCGACCGACTAATAAATAAACGATTTACACGATTGTTCTCCGAACAACAAAAATATTCTCTAAGATTTACTGTGGTATTAGAAAAGTGATAAAATAGATCGTTGAATGGCATACGCGCAAAGAAATGAAGCATTGAAAAACAAAAATTAAAATAAAAGTTGCACAGGCAAAACCACACACGCGCATATCTTTTTAACCTTGACCACGCAAAAGTATAAAATGGACTAGTCCATCTTTCAATCTGGACAAAACCATTCATCATTTTGAGGGAAAGTTTAAAATATGTAGTGGCTGAATAGCGAACAGTGCCGACCATGATCTGTCGGCTTGGATGTGCTGAATCATCGTGGTCTGCACCGGTCATGTCGCCACCAGAAGGCTAAGGGTGCACGAAAGATCGAATACTTTTAGAACTATATCTTCATGGAATAAGTTCATTCTTCGAAACAGCTACATACTTGAAGCTATAAGTTACGTAATAAAAGACGTTCTCGTGAAGACAAAATGGTTTTAGAACAAACAAGAAACATGGCAATGCCATGAAACCAGGTTTTCAATTATCACCATTGTAGATAAATATGTTGTATTTGAAATACAAATACAAGCAACAAACAATGTAACTATGTGCAATGTAAAACATGAATAATGTAGGAGGAATTGCCACTGAAGAAGTGTTCACTATATATTCTGTATAAGGAGAAAAAAACAAAGGGCCATAATAAGGTCAAAAATTATCCAATCACAAAACCCCGACAATATGTGCCAGGGCACTTAATGACAAAGCTTCTGTGAAAGTTTGAACAAAATCCGTTGAGAAATGTAGGAGGAGTTCAGCACAGAAGAATTTGTTCACTATATATTGATAATTCTGTATAAGGAAAAAAAACAAAGGGCCATAATTAGGTCAAATATTATCCAATCACAAAACCCCGACAATATGCGCCAGGGCACTTGATAACAAAGCTTCTGTGAAAGTTTGGTCAAAATCCGTTGAGAAATGTAGGAGAAGTTGCGCACGATAGAAATTGTTCACTATATATTCTGTATAAGGAAAAAAAAACAAAGGGCCATAATTAGGTCAAATATTATCCAATCACAAAACCCTGACAATATGCGCCAGGGTACTTGATGACAAAGCTTCTGTGAAAGTTTGAACAAAATCCGTTGAGAATTGTAGAGAGAGTTCAGCACAGAAGAAATTGTTCACTATATATTCTATATAAGGAAAAAAAAACAAAGGGCAATAATTAGGTCAAATATTATCCAATCGCAAAACCCCAACAACATGCCTCAGGGCACTTGGTGACAAAGGTTCTGTGAAAGTTTGGTCAAAATCCGTGGAGAAATGTAGGAGGAGTTGCGCACAGAAGAAATTGTTCACTATATATTCTTTATAAGGAAAAAAAACAAAGGGTAATAATTAGGTCAAATATTATCCAATCGCAAAACCCCGACAATATGCCCCATGGCACTTGATGACAAAGCTTCTGTGTAAGTTTGGTCAAAATCCGTTGAGAAATGTAGGAGGAGCTGTGCACAGAAGAAATTGTTCACTATATATTCTTTATAAGGAAAAAAACAAAGGGCCATAATTAGGTCAAATATTATCCAATCGCAAAACCCCGACAATATGCCCCAGGGCACTTGATGACAAAGCTTCTGTGAAAGTTTGGTCAAAATCCGTTGAGAAATGTAGGAGGAGTTGTGCACAGAAGAAATTGTTCACTATATATTCTATAAAAGGAAAAACGAAAAAAACAAAGGGCCATAATTAGGTCAAATATTATCCAATCGCAAAACCCCGACAATATGCACCAGGGCACTTGGTGACAAAGCTTCGTTGAAAGTTTGGTCAAAATCCGTTGAGAAATGTAGAAGGAGTTGCGCACAGAAGAAATAGTTTACGCCCGCCCGCCCGTCGACCTACCTCAATCTAATAACCATTTTTTTCCTTCGGAAAACCTGCTTAATAAAAACATAGATTAAGTGCACCTCGGATAGAAATGAAGTGTTGAGATGGATGAGAATGTCCCAGACATAATTACGTTCCAATTCGTTGAAGAATCATTAAGACAAAATCTGATTCCCATACATTGGAGAAATGTTATGAAGATTATTACTTCGAAGAGCATGTTCTTATAATTATGCCAAACGTGCCAATATTTTAAAATCAAAACGAATGTCCTTTTTATCAATAAAACAATGATAACTTTGAAATAACAATTGTTACTTTGACAATCAAAACAGACAATTTTTACTTTCAAAATAGGTGATCATTGATAATCTACACGTTATCTATTTGAATGGGCACGGAGACAGAAGCGATCGGGACAACAGGCGCCATATAAACTGGCTTAAACAGGACACCATAGGGTCGTACGGCAATTCATAGTATCAAATAAATCAGAGACAACACATGGCGGCTTCTATTAACAAACTAATTCGTTGTTTGGTAATGGCTTTCTTTTTAGACGAATCTTGTAGAAGTTCGCTTAAGGATGTGAGGAAACTTCACATATTCTTGCATGGATGGTGGTGGAAAATAGTTCCTTTAAATGGCGTCACAATCCAAAAACGCAGTGTGAGTAGTAACTTAAATGACTGGATTTCGAACAAGAGTTATAGGAGTATCCCGATCAACACGGTGCATATCCATATCGGTACCCTCTTTGCGAAATCTGCTGAAACGGTACCCTCTCTGAACATGCACAGGCCATTCTCTGCTAAAAACAAACCAGCAATGGATACCAATCCAGTAAAATTTCATTGTAATAAGGAAAGGAGGTATGTCACGTAGAAAAGATGTATACCACGGAACACTAGGATGTTTTATTTATGTGCTGATTTGTCATGTGCCCGATTTTCATGTACTGCAACTTCACAATAAGCTACAAAAAATCGACGTGTCTTGCTTCGCCCATCACCTGGACATATTTTTCGGGCTTAAATGAACATGTGGCTTGATTATATATGCATCATACATATTTAATATGTTCATATACATATCATCTTCGGACAAATGGCAGTATATTGTCAAAAATAAATGTAGAATTCATAAAAACACCCTACTTTTGGTTTTGCAGCGGCACGGGCTACCTCTCTTCAATTGAATTTTTATATCACAGGTACCCTCTCATTATTGAACACATGGGTACCCTCAAAGCACGACATATGCTTTTATTTGCATTAATCGTTAAGTGTGTATGTAATACTTTTTACCTTTATGTAAATATTACATACTTAACGATAAATGCAAATAAAAGCATATGTCGTGCTTTGAGGGTACCCATGTGTTCAATAATGAGAGGGTACCTGTGATATAAAAATTCAATTGAAGAGAGGTAGCCCGTGCCGCTGCAAAACCGAAAGTAGGGTGTTTTTATGAATTCTACATTTATTTTTGACAATATACTGCCATTTGTCCGAAGATGATATGTATATGAACATATTAAATATGTATGATGCAGATATAATCAAGCCACTGGTTCATTTCAGCCCGAAAAATATGTCCAGGTGATGGGCGAATCAAGACACGTCGATTTTTTGTAGCTTATTGTGAAGTTGCAGAACATGAAAATCGGGCACATGACAAATCAGCACATAAATAAAACATCCTAGTGTTCCGTGGTATACATCTTTTCTACGTGACATACCTCCTTTCCTTATTACAATGAAATTTTACTGGATTGGTATCCATTGCTGGTTTGTTTTTAGCAGAGAATGGCCTGTGCATGTTCAGAGAGGGTACCGTTTCAGCAGATTTCGCAAAGAGGGTACCGATATGGATATGCACCGTGATCAAGACTGCCTTAAGATCACGTGTTGAGAAAACCGATTTTCCATGACATTCTATCAGGAAAATGTTTACATGTCATTAACAATTAGCCTTTACAATGCAATGTTAAATGCCTTCAAATGCATGCTACTTTTCCTGAACGTGTATTTAAAAGATAAATATTGTACAATAAACAGTAAAAGTAATTCTTACGTTCCAAAAAGCACTTACAATCCACGTTAATAACAAAAAGGGGTTAAAATATGCAAAAATAGCCCTTATTGCGTTAGTCACACAGTAGAAATATGGTGACAAATATTGCAAAACCAGTCATTTATAGTACACAACTTGTAAATTAGTACTTGAACATTGAATATTTTTACTTTCTTTAAAGACCCATTATGCCTCAAGGTGCTTTTATTTTCATTTTTCAAAAGCTTTTTATTTTTGATGTCCATTTATATTTTTCAAAAAATTACTCATTGGCCAATTAATTATCTGAGCCATCTTTTTCTTCTATTGCTTTTTTTAATGTAAGTACAATGTAAGTGTTTTAGTATTTTGTATGGAAGTCAAAATACTACTTTGTTTACATTTTTGCTACTTCACCAGTTATTTCACATTCCGCACTTCTTTCTTCGGTTGCATCTAACATGCTATGAAACCATTACCTTAAATAATCGTTATAAATTTCATATCTCCCCTATTTACAGTAGGATATATTTTTTCGTTTTTTTTCTGAGGCATTAATGTGCATTTAACATCTTAAGAACTTTTTTCCGAGTTAGATATTCTTGAAATGTTTTCTCTCATCTAAAGACATGCAGCTATTTAGTAGAATTATTGTCAAATGCAATTTTAAAATGTGTTTTTATACTGAAATCTTCTTACGTCCTTAATCCAACGTTGGGAAACCAACTGTTCCAAATTCGGCATGCAAAGGTTATCCTAACATGTGCAAACTACTTTTTATTACATATCAATAATTTAAATTACGAGCATCTAGTAAGACAGAACAGACAGACTTAAACAAAATATGACTTCACTTACCGGATATACACAAACTGGTCAAAATGAACACTTTTAGATGTTTTGTCTAATATTTCAACCTTGTTTATTGGTTGTAGAAAATTTTCATTTTCATGTTCACTTTCTTCAACAATAATATCGTCAATATCAACACTCTCCCCGTGCACAAAGCCTTCCCCCGCGAAATCATCCCCTATTGCCGGGAGAACCCGTAAATTGCTCAAGTTTTTCGTGCCCTGCACGGCGTCGAATGCAAACCGCCGATACATAGCTCATTCATTGTGTTAAATTATCTATCCATTTACTTCATCACAAATGAATGCATTACACAGATATATAGTTTTCACCTACATTATAATATAAACGTTTATCCCATTTTTTTTTAAAAAAAGAAAGATAAATATTTAAAAAATGTACAACTATTTCAGCAATATCCGAAACATGTGACACTTTGGAACATTAACTGGGCATTTTATCATTCATCAATGTTTTTAAAACACTAGATATACAGCGGGGTTAAATATAACAAATATGTGCCCCATTATCATCATTGTAATTAAGACACAGGGTTTATTCAATCTGACTTATTGTTTTAATAATGATCTTATCTCGGAAGGATCATTATAGTATATCAAGTAGCGTACAAAACAAAAACTACCGTACTATACTTAAAATATATAATTACGGTTGTGGAAATTATAGAAAGGAGTAGAAATCACGTTGAACGTGCATCGCACTTGAACGTTAACAGCTTATAGCAATTTAACTGCTAAATATCTTAAATGGACAAAACCATTCATATATTTGGGGGAACATTTCAAAATGTGTACTGATTGAATATCGAACAGTGCAGACCACGTTCAGATGACGCAATCTTGGTCTGCACTCACAGTATATAATCGATTTGAACCCCAACCGGATCTTGTGAGAAGATTTTAGTGTCAGCCATATTCTGCCACTTCACTTGTTTATGATATTGGTATTTATATTGATACTGATGGACGTTAGGTTAGTAAATCTATATTTATATTGTAAGAGAGAAACTTTATTAAACGTCTAAGTTATGCAAAACATAAACGTTAGCACGAAGGCTTTAAAATAATCGTAACTCACGAACAGCTTTCATGTGATCAACACTGAACACAAACAAAAATCTGTCTTATTCCAAGGTTGATTTAGTTAAACATTGAATTGTGATATCGAACTACTAAAGTAATCAATAACAAACAATAATTTGGTCATCTGCAAAAAATAGTGCTGTATCTTGAACATAAATGTAAGAGTTTTACCAAGGAGGTCATTTCCGTAAACTGAACGTTACTTGCTGGTGATTGTGAACCCTACTTGTGAGTTTACGAATTTTATCTGTACCCTGACTTGTGAGTATTTTTAAAGATTTATTGGAGAAAACGTTTACGTTTATTGCGATTTCGTATCAATTATTGCGAGGAAATATAAATGATTGTAATAGAATTTTAGTATATAAGGTGGGATCTATGGTATTTACGGAAAAACTGATACTATTGTTAATCATTCGTTTATTAAAATATATAATGTTGTGTATATCTTTCTTTCATATCATCATGGAAGAACACAACTGCATATACTGTTCAGTAAAGACTGTATACGAATTTCAATGCCATCACTGACCAAATAATTATTCGCCATCCAGACTGCAACTTGAAAATAAGAATAAATATAAATAATGATCAGAATGAAATTTCCTACTGAAAAACTTTCAGCGTCACAGCCAACAACGTAAAAGAAAGAAAAAGAAGTTTATAACACCAATAGCTGAAACACTGACAATTAAAATTTTAAAAAAAATCCCGAATATTCTCCGTTTAAAAAGATGCCAAAATTGTCAACGCCTATCAAAGATATACAAGAATAAAAGTCGTACATGTCAGAAATAGAAAGTCAATGAATTTCTGAGAATACATTTGTATAATTTTAACCGTGTTTTAAAAAGCAGAATGAAATCAACAGTAGTTGCAAATCTTTCAACATGTTGAAATAAGTTCTCTGCAAAAAATCTTGTAATGATATTTCGAAGTTTATTGTAATACTGCACGTTTGTAACGTCGCTTTTCATTGGCTAATCGTGATGTTTATATAATTTAATATACACGGCTGCTGTCGATTCATGAAGAATTCTTACATTTTTCTCTAAAAAATGATGCTTGCTGTATTATAAATTCGTTATAAAGATTGTTGACAGGTTATATAGCCGTATATAAACGGCTGTTTGCAATATAACCCTCGCCTAACGGCTCGGGTTATATTTACAAATAGCTGTTTATATAGGGCCATATAACCTGTCAACGATCTTTATAACTAATAATATAACGGTCACGTCAAAACTAACATCAATGCCGTTGAACTAAATGTAAGAAATTTTTAGTACATATGTAATATTTTAAGTTTATATCTTTCCAAAAAAAAAAAATGAATGGTAAGTGAAGATGAGGTTTGTTAGTTAATTATTCCTATCAAGAAATATTTGACTTTCTGATTCGTATTACCAGCCACTTCATGCTGATATTTTCGTAGACAGAAGCTCCATTCATATGAAGTTTTAGTTACTTATAGAACTAAAACATGTGCCATGCTCTTGTAACACAATAACTTCATATTCTGCTCAATAAAATTTGGAATATACAACAAAAATACAATAAAAATCATCAAAAGTGACTCGCAAGTAATGGTTCAGTGAAAACACAAGTAGGGTACAGATCATTAAAATTGTTTTAGCAAGACGGGTTCAGTTATCAAAAATGTCGCCTTTGTTATTTACTAAGTTTTATCAAGATTCAAAGATATTTTCGTAGGTGTCGGTCCGGTATCATGAGGTCAAGACAATAAAGTAAAGATTCAGATATGAGTTATAGTGAAGTAAAACAATTTTAGGCATAAATTTGCTTGTGTAATCGGCGTGTGTAAACATAAACAAAACATGAGGCGAAGAGCACAGCGTTTTATGCGCATATATTTTACGAAGAAACTTATGGATGTATATGTAAGCAAAGATAAAGTATTTCTCAATATGATTCAAATATTAACATTCCGTAACATATTAAATTCAAGCCGATATTTAATAGTTCAATATGTCATCCTGCATGATTTTACGTTTAGATGCTGAGATCTTCTCACAAGATCCGGTTGGGGTTCAAATTGTTTGTATCCTGTGGCACTGGTTGCATGTGTAGAATCAGTAGCTACCAAAACGTTGTGTAAAAGTTATACATGCATCAAAATTAACTTAAATTTACCATAAAAATGATAACGAATATTGACCAAAAATAATCTAAATCACTCGACAAAGTCATAGCGATTGCAGACAATGAATCGTTAATATTGCTACAATGTTAAAAGGCCGAGAAAACCTTGACTTATAAATAAAAACTGGAATAAATAATGACTGTTGAATACTCTTTTTTTTTTAAATCAAATCTTGGTTATACTTTAGCATATCTAATGATAAGTTATACAATTAAAGTATAAATTTCTGCTATATACCTTCACATACAATTATTTTCATATTCATTTTTTTTTTCACAAATGGACCTAATTAATACATGTTTTGAATGTATTCTGGCGCAACATTTCTCAAGATAATAGGTATAATATATTTCATACGGTGTCCCGTAAAAATCGACAGTTGATGATGAAAAGTCGAAAGTAATATAATGTATCGAGTTTTCACCATCGTGGTTTCGTTATTTCGACTTTTCTACATAGTACCTTTGACTTTTCAACACGGCAGTTTCGCTATTACGACATTTTACTATCGCATTTTCGTATTTTTCGTGGTTTCGAGTTACGTGTGTGTCAGAATGGCCCTAACGGGACTCCGTAAATAAAACAATTTTTGAGGGACAAATCAACACATAAGTATATATACACAATTGTCAGTACTGCTGATGAGACCACTGTTTTATTCATTTCAATTTTCGACTCTTTTCAATCAGTAAAAAATACTTTGAGTAAAATATTAAAAATGAAATATAATTATCATTTAAATGATCACGGGAGACAACTTGAAATACAAAAAACTGACTTACAATAACTTAAACTACACAATCATGTCCCCGGTATCAATTTCAAAATTTGAAAGACCGTGAACTCGTGAAGATAACGAAAGAAGATTTTTTTGTTTCTTTTCTGGTTGATTTGTGTTTGAATGAATATTATCAAAATAAAGTTTTCTGTTAAGTCTATATTTGTTTTATTTTCAAACCATCTAAAGGTTTATGAGCCAACATGGCTTTGTTATTATCAAGTTAATTCGGTGGGTCATTCCATTCTTAAATAATATACACTTATATAAATATTCATATGCATTCATTTTACCTCATAACAAGCTCATCATTGAATGAAACTCTTCTACTCGAAGCGCCGAATATCTCAATTTTGAAGACGGGGTTATCATGTCCACTTTCTTCAATTTCGGCATTGTCCTCGGACCACGTGACAATTCTATTTTTAGAAACACCTGCCCAGTCATCAGGGCGACCTATTCTAGGCATTTGGAAGTCTGCTTGTCCAACAATACTTGTTTTATACCGCTTTCTATCATTTTTCTGTTTAACCTTGACCTTTCCTTTTTCGCCGATACCCGGAAGTGGCTGTAACTCTGATAAGTTTTTTTGATTTCGCGTGTAAATAATCTTCTGCATTTTGCGTGATTTTCCACGATTTCACAGTAACAGACACTTTGGCAATGCCGAATAAAGTGTAGGTGTTCTAATCCAGTCATTTATAGAATAGAAATGTTGTTAATACGTAACACATGTTAATACCTAACACATGTTTATACATTTCATGCTCAAAACCTCCAAGGTTTGTCTGAATAACGTTTATTTTCACATTAATGTCCTTACATCTTAGGAATTACATTCAATCTATAAAGCATGTAATCCGTTGTCTGTTTTACTAAAACCAGCATATTTTCAGAATTTCTATTCCGTACATACACAAAAATCGTGTTAACCGATGAAAATTCCGCCCGTTTTGTTTTCAAACTGGACATCTATTTTCATTAGAATATAACATGATATACCATTGCACAGAAACTATACAAACATTTTTGTTGAAACAGTTCGGATTAACACTAAAATAGTCGTGTGAACAAACGGATTATCATTAATCCTTGATTAATATGCATTCTTACACAAATAAAAAGCGGTGGCTTAGACGAAGGTTTATCATGTTTCGGGAAGACAGAAAAAAAATGTCTCAGCGGACTTGTCAAGGTGTGGTCTTAAATGTGAATATTTCGGATATAAACAATATAACTATTTATAATATATATTGTATCACTGATTCGAATAGTTATTTTAAATCTTGAAATTTTACTTTCTTTGACTGGAGTTCTTCAGATCTGACCGTATTTTCAAAAGCATGCAGTTTACTCTGTTTGCCGTAACCAAGGCAACCTGCCGGAAACCAGTGTTAAGAAAATATTCTAGAATGAATATAGCTGCGACAAAAAGCAATTAAGAACCAGCATAGATGTGACAAGACAATATTCTAGAACCAACAACAATGTGATATGACAATATTCTAGAACCAACAACAATGTGTCAAGACAATATTCTAGACCAAAAACAATGATAGAAGACAATATTCTAGAATCTACAACAATGTGACAAGACAATATTCTAGAATCAACAACAATGTGACAAGACAATATTCTAGAATCAACGACAATGTGACATGACAATATTCTAGAATCAACAACAATGTGACATGACAATATTCTAGAACCAACAACAATGTGACAAGACAATATTCTAGAACCAACAACAATGTGTCAAGACAATATTCTAGAATCAACAACAATGTGACAAGACAATATTCTAGAATCAACGACAATGTGACAAGACAATATTCTAGAATCAACGACAATGTGACATGACAATATTCTAGAATCAACAACAATGTGATAAGACAATATTCTAGAACAACAACAAATGTGTCAAGACAATATTCTAGAACCAAGAACAATGTGACATGACAATATTCTAGAACCAGCGACAATGTGACAAGACAAAAACAATGATACAAGACAATATTCTAGAATCTACAACAATGTGACAAGACAATATTCTAGAACCAACAACAATTTGGCATGACAATATTCTAGAACCAACAACAATGTGACAAGACAAAATTCTAGAACCAACAACAATGTGTCAAGACAATATTCTAGAATAAACAACAATGTGACAAGACAATATTCTAGAATCAACAACAATGTGACAAGACAATATTCTAGAATCAACAACAATGTGACAAGACAATATTCTAGAATCAACAACAATGTGACAAGACAATATTCTAGAATCAACAACAATTTGGCATGACAATATTCTAGAACCAACAACAATGTGACAAGACAATATTCTAGAACCAACAACAATGTGACAAGATAATATTTTAGAATAAACAACAATGTGGCCAGACAATATTCTAGAATCAACATAAATGTGACAAGTTAATTTTCTAGAATCAACAACAATGTGACAAGACAATATTCTAGAATCAACGACAATGTGACATGACAATATTCTAGAATCAACATCAATGTGACAAGTTAATATTCTAGAATCAACATCAATGTGACAAGACAATATTCTAGAATCAACAACAATGTGACAAGACAATATTCTAGAATCAACAACAATGTGACAAGTTAATATTCTAGAACCAACAACAATGTGTCAAGACAATATTCTAGAATCAACAACAATGTGACAAGACAATATTCTAGAATCAACAACAATGTGACAAGTTAATATTCTAGAATCAACATCAATGTGACAAGTTAATATTCTAGAATCAACAACAATGTGACAAGACAATATTCTAGAATCAACAACAATGTGACAAGACAATATTCTAGAACCAACAACAATGTGACAAGATAATATTTTAGAATAAACAACAATGTGGCCAGACAATATTCTAGAATCAACATAAATGTGACAAGTTAATTTTCTAGAATCAACAACAATGTGACAAGACACTATTCTAGAATCAACAACAACGTGACAAGACAATATTCTAGAACCAACAACAATGTGACAGGATAATATTCTAGAATCAATATAGTTTCATCAAAGTACAGAATTGAAACATAAGCTTACAGCGTCTAACAAAATCGAACTAAAATAAACCACTGCTATCATTCATTTGCAATATGTCCTTTTCTACTTCAAATATAATATTAAAAGTACACGATTTATATTTATTTGCATTTGAATACGAAACCCTCTATTGTCAATTAAATGCGAGAATGCAACGTACAAAATTTAATGTAAACACGTGAATGCATTAACTATTGAAAACATAATGTATAGAAAAGAGGTTACATAAAGGAAATTAAAGAGTTTTTATCACAATCATGAATTTATTAAACTACCGTTTTTTTCCAAAATAGACGTCGTTGTATTTGTAATGTTAAATATAAGTTGAAATAATTGTTTGTATTTGAAGCTCTCAGGTACTTAGCAAGTACGCTGTATTTGTATCTGGGTAGGTCGTATATTCCAATGGACATATATCCTATATTTAAGAAAACCCGATATGCTTAAAATCACAATTAATAGTGTGCTATTCTCTAATATTTATCTTACACATTGACAATAGTTAGCGTTGAAGATTTCAAAGAAATTTTTTAATAAAAGCATGTGTAAAAATAACACAAATGAATAAAGGAAACATTAAACAAGAAAAGAAACTGTGTAAGGTATAACACGGAGACCGGTTACGCTAATATTTACACAACTATTGGAACTTTTACATTTGTTAGTATTTAAAGAACTACAAATACTTTTCTATATGCCTGAATAAAGGAAGTGTTTGATCTAACGCATGCGTTACTAACAGTAACTTTCATCTTGACATAGATCTATATACAAATAAAAAGTGAGAATAACACTACCGTATAAAATTATTGGATGAAATTTGAAGAAGCATACTTCAAAATACCTTTGTTTGTTTATACCGTTTAGAGGGAATGGCACATGCACGAAAACAGTTTCAACCCTACTTGAAATAACTGCATGATATTTTGTTCCTGAGCGATATATTATTTAGGAGTTTTTTTATCTGTTAGCTATAGTGGCTGAATTAGAACGTTTGCAAACGGCACGTTGTCGGACTTACGTCTTGTCACTAACGATGCTCGCCAAACGACGCGTTGTCGTGCGGCGTGTTGTAGCGAAGTCACATTTTCGACTCAAAACGAACGATTGGCTTATGAGCCAAACGACAGCGCGACATCTCGACAACGCGCCGCAGGACAACACGCCGTTTTGGCGCGTTTCGTTAGCGACATGACGTAAAGGCAATAACAATATACTGTAGGTTGTGTTTTCGCTATCGACAATGCAACGCCCAAAGTGTACTAAATCAGACATCATAGTTAGCTTGATTTAAATGCATTTATGTCATTAAAGACCCTACGTGCAGATATTTTCCCATTCATATTGGGCACAACTGTCAAAATTATAGCACTTTCATTCCCTTATAAGTCCTTCTTTGATATATGAAATAAAGATTTGATTTATAGTTGTTCCAGTTATCTAAAATTTTAATAAATGCATGGAGTTTTGGAGGCCGAAATAATAAAGTTCCGTCGTTGCTATCAAGTTTAAGCGTTGTTGCGGGTGATAAAGCTACAAAATACTTCTCTTGGTGTGTCGTAACCAATTTCAGAAAATATATGAATGATATTGAAAATGAAAATATATCTAAGTTCTTTTTTATGGTACAAAGGGTGAAATGGCCGATGACAATTTCTATAGGTCATTTTATACATCAATTAGAGCCTAGCTTAAAATAATACAGGCTTCATTATTTCATCATTTAAATGTATACATACATGATTTATAGAAGTCAAGGACATTACATATCAAGTAAAAACTTCATTAAAAATTTTTAGTGCTAGATTTAGGAAATACTAACCTACCATATGTAGATCCATGGGTCGCTGGTAAGATCCTCGGACGAGGCGGAATGTCTCAGTGAAAACTGATCTCGGACATGAGTCCAGTGCACATTTATCTTACATAAATTATTTTGAATTAGAATTGGACACTTACGGAGAAATTGGTAATTACTTATAAGGTATCAAGGAAAACCTGTTAGGTTTACCGGCTACCGTGTTATGACCGAATATGTATTGAAATCAGCAAAAAATAGACAAATCAAACAACCAAAAAAATTATATATCATATCAAAAGGCTATCATATTTCATGACAAAACGTGCAGTGAAGGATCTTGTCTTGATCCCTATATCTATGAACCTGGTTCATTTTACATTTGCTAAGTATTAAAATCCCACCTCTATCACAAATAAAATTAATACCATATATATAGATAGCAAGTGATTTTCTCGTTTTATTTACAAAACAAAATCCAAAGTATTATTGAAACAGAACGTTATCATCGTGTACAAGGTCTTTATTTTTTTTCCGAATAGCTAAAACTAACCGCTTATACCTTTAGCTAATAAATAAATAAATTTGAACGGTTCCTCAAGATTGATATAATTGTGCTAACTAAAATAATAAGCATTATACATAAATTAAAACATGACGTTATCAACTTGCAAGAAGTCTATTCTTTTCTTCTTTTCCGAAAAGTAGGATCTATCCACCTATATCAAGCGAAAGAAATCAAGAACGGTAGCCCTATCAAGCGTTTAAGCGTTGCATAATTAGCATAATATTGAACGGGAACGGTGACCAACTGAGTCTGAGCCCATGGATATTTGGCCGGGGTCCTTCGTCATACGACACTTGCACTTTTAGTAATTATTCATGTTAAACACGGATCCCACGGAGATTTAAGCTTTAAAGCTTTGGAGATTTAAGCTTTAGAGCTTACCACGGCTTTCCTAGATTAAATCCTCACACTTGTGTATAGTAGATGTTCATTTAAAATAGGATAAAATAATCATAAGTTACCGCCAGTTTTCTATTAAAGTGACAACTTGGCTACAATATGTTTGCATTAAACACCCCTGTAATAAAACACCGTGTCTTGTGTGATACAATAATACTAGTAGTTGGATTTAAAATGCTTAACATAGAATAGTTTTATCTTCAGATTTGTTTTCATTCCATTTCTGTTAAATGTTTATAGTTGTTTATTTACATTTATTTCAGTACCTATGTATTACAATGTAAATATGTTTGTTGCGCCTAAATATAAACACTAGTCACTCACTCAATCAATCGAGCAATCAATCAATCAATCAATCAACCAATCAATCAATCAGCAAGTTTATCAGTCAGTCAATGGACCGATCTATCAAAGATACTATATTAATTTGTAAATTAAAGTTCATCCGGTATTTCAAGAACAAGTAACACATGGCGAAACGATCTTGACACGAATGAACGTTAAAAGATATCGTTTAGTCACATCGTTGTTTCATCGTAAACTCATTTAGTCGTATAGTTTTGCCTAAATACGATGCGAGACAGTGAGAGCAATTTTTGGTTTCTGCTTTTCGTGCTTCGATCCAACAAGCCATTGTTAAAAGGGATAGCACGTCGTTATTAATGGTATTTTTAAGTGTTGTCCGCATTTTGATGAACAAATAAAAAGATAATTTGTATGGTAAAAACGTCGAAGTGACATTATTTAATTCTACGTGCAAATATTTCCAATTCATATTGGGCACAACTGTCAAAATTATAGCACTTTCATTCCCTTATAAGTCCTTCTTTGATATATGAAATAAAGATTTGATTTATAGTTGTTCCAGTTATCTAAAATTTTAATAAATGCATGAAATTTTGGAGGCCGAAACAACAAAGTTCCGTCGTTGCTATCAAGTTTAAGCTCAGATGCTTACGTTGTTGCGGGTGATAAAGCTACAAAATACTTCTTTCGATGTGTCGTAACCAATTTCAGAAAATATATGAATGATATTGAAAATGAAAATATATCTAAGTTCTTTATTATGGTACAAGGGTGAAATGGCCGATGACAATTTCTATAGGTAATTTTCTACATTAAGTAGGGCCTAGCTTAAAAAAATACAGGCTTCATTATTTCATCATGTAAATGTATGTATAAATGATTTATAGAAGTCAAGGACATTACATATCAAGTAAAAACTTCATTAAAAAATTTTAGTGCTAGATTAAGGCAATACAAACCTACCATATGTAGATCAATGGGTCGCTGGTACGATCCTCGGACGAGGCGGAATTTCTCAGTAAAAACTGATCTCGGACATGAGTCCAGCGCACATTTGTCTTACATAAATTATTTTGGATTAGAATTGGACACTTACGGAGAAATTGGTAATTACTGGTAAGGTATCAAGGAAAACCTGTTAGGTTTACCGGCTACCGTGTTATGACCGAATATGTATTGAAATCAGCAAAAAAATAGACAAATCAAACAACCAAAAAAATTATATATCATATCAAAAGGCTATCATATTTCATGACAAAACGTGCAATGAAGGATCTTGTATTGATCCCTATATCTATGAACCTGGTTCATTTTACATTTGCTAAGTATTAAAATCCCACCTCTATCACAAATAAAATTAATACCATATATATAGATAACAAGTGATTTTCTCGTTTTATTCACAAAACAAATTCCAAAGTATTATTGAAACAGAACGTTATCATCGTGTACAAGGTCTTTATTTTTTTCCGAATAGCTAAAACTAACCGCTTATACCTTTAGCTAATAAATAAATAAATAAATAAATAAATTAGAACGGTTCCTCAAGATTGATATAATTGTGCTAACTAAAATAATAAGCGTTATACATAAATTAAAACATAACGTTATCAACTTGCAAGAAGGCTATTCTTTTCTTTTCCGAAAAGTAGGATCTATCCACCTATATCAAGCCAAAGAAATCAAGAACGGTAGCCCTATCAAGCGTTTAGCGTTGCATAATTAGCATGATGTTGAACGGGAACGGTGACCTACTGAGAACGCCGTCTGCCTCTGAGCCCTGGGATATCTACCGGGGGCCCTTCGTCATACGACACTTGCACTTTTAGTAATCATTTATGTTAAACACGGATCCCGCGGAGATTTAAGCTTTAGAGCTTTCGTGGGCTTTCCTAGGTTTAATCCTCACACTTGCGTATAGTAGATGTTCATTTAAAATAGGATAAAATAATCATTAGTTACCATCAGTTTTCTATAAAAGTGACAACGTGGCCACAATATGTTTGTATTAAACACCCCTGTAATCTTATGAGATACAATAATATTTTGATTTAAAATGCTCAACATAGAATAGTTTTATCTTCTGGTTTGTTTTCATGTCATTTCTGTTAAATGTTAGCAGTTGTATATTTACAAATCTTTCTGTAACTATGTGTTACAATGTAAATATGTGTGTTGCGCTTAAATATAAACACTAGTCACTCACTCAATCAATCGACCGATCAATCGATCAATCAATCAAAAAATCAATCAGCAAGTCAGTCAATGGACCGATCTATCAATGATATTATATTAATTTGTGAAGCTCATCCGGTAGCATTTCGACCAAGCGAAACAATACGATAAAAATATCGTGTAGTCACATCGTTGTTTCATCGCGTACTCATTTTGACGTATAGTTTTGCCTAAATAACATGATGATGCGAAAATGGGATGATACGAATCGAGACTGTGCATGAGATCTACTTTTCGTGCTTTCGTCCAACTAGCCATTGTTAAAAAGGATAGCACGTTAATAAATTATGGT
Source organism: Ruditapes philippinarum (assembly GCF_026571515.1). Taxonomy (NCBI): domain Eukaryota; kingdom Metazoa; phylum Mollusca; class Bivalvia; order Venerida; family Veneridae; genus Ruditapes; species Ruditapes philippinarum. The sequence continues at coordinate 101,467 of NW_026864878.1, read as the reverse complement.
ATTTTTAAGTGTTATCCGCATTTTGATGAACAAATAAAAAGATAATTTGTATGATTAAAACGTCGAAGTGACATTATTTAATTCAAACGCGCAAATTAATGGTTTACGGAAACGTTAAAGGGCCTCCATTTAGTGCGACTGTCATGTATAAGTATGCTGATTTTAATTCCATTTAATCAGAAGTTTAGACTAAACAAATCAATTTAATTTATTTATAACAAAACTGTTTATTTATTTATTAAGTTTTTGTCCAGGCGAAAAATGTATCTTTTCGTTTTTTGTAAAACATTTGTCTTTTTGATAAAAAATCATCTAGACAAGAAAATTTCAAGCATTTTCAAGAAACCGACTTAGAATAACAACAAGAGCGATCAGTAATCACATGTGTCGCCTCATAATGGCCAATTTCATGTTGGGACAAATTTTGTGACAGACGGACAGACAGACGGACAGTGCACAACTAGACTTGGTACTGATCAATCATGTAAAGTTAAGATAAAATTGCACCAGTAGCTTATGAGGAGTAGTCCGGACAAGCTTTTGTGTATTAGGCAACACACAGAAAAAAACACATTTTAATCAAAGGGCCATAACTCAGCCAAAAATCATTCAACCGGAAAACCCGTGCAATACACGCAAGGACTTGAGCTACAGATCAATCCTGTAAAGGTTTCATTGAAATTGCATAAGTGGTATAAGAGAAGTAGTCCGGCCAAACTTTAAAATTAAAAATTATTAAAGGGCCATAACTCTGACAAAAATCATTGAACCGGAAAATGCTGACAATATGCACAACAAGACTTGATACTAATCATTCCTGTAAAGTTTGGATGAAATTGCACCAGTAGTTAATGAGGAGTAGTCCGGACAATTTTTGTGACGGACGGACGGACAGACAGACAGACAGACGGACAGACAGACGACGGAGAAATGATCCCTATATGTCGCCACTACTCCGTAGAGGCGACACAAAAATGGTATTGTCTTTGTGAATAAGATAAATTGTTTTATGTTATGATGTCTAATCAAATCAAATAAAAATCAGTCGTCTTTCACCTCATGATCGCACTAAATGAAGGCTATTTCCCGTTTCCGTAATGGTTGATATTTCTATCCTTGATATTACAAAAAAAGCAATTGCCGCGAAGGACCTTATTAACAAGACCAAAGTATAGACACGCGTAAATCTACATGTAAGTGAGTGTTAAATCAGTAAATTAGATTGAAGATTATTACCAAAATGGTCGAAATAAACCACAAGGACTAGAGTCCGATCACGCTAGTCCTTTTTTTAACTAAAATAAGAGACTTAATTAGGTGGACCCAATAATTCAATACATTATGTTCTAGGTTGCAAATGAAGCAATATGCAAGTTTATAAACACATAATGAAAAATACAAAATAAAATACAATATACAGCAAATTGCATAAATTGTTATATTGACATGCTTAAGAACGACGTAGAATTCTTATGAAACGAACTCTTTTAAACACAGAGTCTTACTCTTCCTATACCATTAACTGTTGTGTTAAATTGATGGAGTAAATGGATAATTTAATTGATTGAACATTACTTGTGTATTTTCCTACTGAAAAGTCATATTGACTTACAGCAATCGGAACTCCTCGGCTATTATTCATTCTTATCCGAAGTTTAACGGAAAGAGCCCAGAAGATGCAATTGTATTTACAGGTTACTTTTATCATTGGCGGAGTGATTTCAATATGAGGACATAAAAAGTTCTTATAAGACTGTACACGGACACATTTTGAAATAGGAAGACTCGTCTTACTATAAAAGGCTTGGAAGCATACCTCTCAACTGGTCCAGGGTCTGAGTGCGTCTCCGTCCAAATCTTAGCCCTTGCCCTGGCTGCCTCCAACCTTGACTGATGACTTCCCGGCGGGCCGCGCCTCACTGACACAGTCGGAGATGTGTCGCCACTCGAGGTTGCTGAAGATTCCATCGCAGTGGTATTTCTGTTTCCAAATTTATACTGAATACCATGTGGTCTTCGTAACGATCCTGCTCCGAATTCTCCAATGCTTTGCTTTTTATCAATCGAATCATCCGAGCTGCTGTCGAAACGAACCCGTCTTCCCGACATACTTCTTTTTGGAGATTTACTTTTGGGATTTCTATTTTCATCAGGGTATTGTGATACCATGTCAACAGGCTGTTTCCGTTTTTGATCCCTTGGTCTTTGAACATTACCCAAACTTTTGCTTCTGTCCATTTTAGCTTTTTTATTAACATGATTGTTATTGTCGTCTGATGACGGTTCATAAGACCTTGACCTTAACTTCTTGCCATCATGATGAACAGACTGCAAGTTCTGCGATATTTCCAGCAAAGACTTGTTGCCCGTTTTACGATGTCCATAATGTCTGTGACTGGATTTTTCGTTATTTTCTGGCTCAACACCGGAAGTTACCAGTCTTCCGGTGCCAATTTCAGGCAAAATTGACATGTTAGTAAACCAATGACACTGCTCACTGATAAATAGAATCTGTATCACTTATTCCATAAAAATGATCCAAAATACGAAAAGCGCAGACGAAATACGTTTTACAATCTAAATCATAGCACCGTTCGAATCTTTTTTAGCAATATCCAGATGATCAATTAATTTTATTTGCCCAAGCAGTGGGGAAAAAATCTTTTATCAAAAGTAATTGAAATTCACCCGGCGTATTTTGTTTATTATTCAAAAGTCCATTATGAGTTCTTCGTTTTCGCCTTTTATACGAATCCAATAAAAAGAATGATGATGAAAACCTTTTATTGCCGTTTATTACATTATAAAAGTACACACACGTCAATAGTCTTTCATTTGGTTATTAATCGACCGCCTCGCATGCATCTCTTAACAGATTTAATTAAAAAGTTAGCCTTCTGTATAACTTTCTTTTCAAATAAGCAGACAAAACAATCTAAAATTATCATAGAAAATACTCCGACAAAAACTGTGTTGTAACTATTATAACTCTAAAATCGTCGGAAAAGTACAGTATTGTACCACAAACAGTTTTCTGTCCATTTTGTTCCTCAATTGAAATTTAAAATCCACTGTCCATATATGATATTATGAAATAGCTTGCTATCAAGTAAACGTTTACTTATTTCGTTAATCCATAAAAGTTGTAAAACATTTTTACCTGTTGTCAAAATACGATATTTAAGTCTAAACTGTTATATTTATCAACGTTAAACTTGTGTTATATCATAGAATTTTACTATCAATATCACATTTTGCGTTAATCCTTGGCGTAGCCCTTTAAAATATAATACAAAAAAGATATAAGTAGCTTTTTGGATTAAAACACAAAAAATATTAATATGTAACACACTTTTTTCAGGATTTTCAAGTTTTTAAAACGCGTAACATACAGTAATTTCTTTCTAAAAGTTTAAGTAATAGGTCACCATATCATTTGGTCGTAAATTCGGCCACAGACCTTTTATCAAAATATTTACACATATTGTATCAACTACATATTATTACATTTTGGATTTATTATGTCTTTTATAATGACGTCACAGAACATCCCCCCTAAAAACAAACAAAACAAAAAAACAAATTTCCCGCTAATTTTGATTTGTCCTCCTTCAATTGTTGGAATAATTCTATGGATATCAGAGTGAAAATTATGTCAGTAAGTGAACAGGTCACAGTGCACGGTTAATCACACGTCGGTTAAGGTTTAGGCCTTATTACTCAAAAATATTTTATTTCTGATTTAAAGTTATGGGTTTTACATGTAAATTATGAATTACTTGTATTTGGCTTCCATGTCCTTTACTAGAATCTATCACACTCGATGGTACCCTGCCTAACCTGGCAAAGCAAGATCAACTCGAGTAAAAAAAGGGGGCCAGATAAATATACCGGTACCTAAAAGTATACGTAGTAAAACCTGTGTGGCAGAACACCTCCGATTAAAGACCAACCTTTAAATAAAGACCGCCATTTGACAAACCTTCATTGGCAAACTAAAACTGAGTACACACCAGAGACTTACATCAGCTATGTGCATGGTATACGCGAATAAAGAGCACAAAGTCTTGTATATGAAGGCTATGTATGGTCACTCCTTTGTGTGGCCTTTAATTGCAGGGTTGACTGTGTATCGGGGAATTCTTACAATTAAAATATTCTACATAAAGTAAATTCGAGTAAATTCTGCCGTTTCTCCCACCTGGGTCCCTATTTTCAGTATATTCAGTATTTTGTCAATATTCATTTTACTTCCTAGCTGTTTTTTGTGGTATTTCATTTTCAAACAAGTCGCAAAGTCAATATGTTTGTTGCGTTTTTATGTGAAAATTGATATTACCCCACTTTGTGGAACTTGATCTAAAAAAAAATCTTATGAACAATTCATGGCGTATTACGACATTTACCTGAGGGGCTAAAGTCGTGCGACATTTAAAACGTCAAAAAATACTTTACGACATTTAATGGCAATTGCGATATTTTGCTGCGTTACGACAAAGAACGGGATGGATATATGCTTTAACAATTCAATACAAGTATTAAATTTTAGGTAAAATAAAAAGACAAAAACTACACCGCCTGTATTTATTATAACATAAGTATATATGCACTGTCACAGCGTGGTATTTCAAATTATTGAATAGGTTTAAGGTTATTATCAATAGATTATCAAAGTGCAATAACAAAAATTTCTTTATTGAAAATTTCTAAAAAAAACTTGCTTAGTTACTGATTGTATCTTAACATTGATATATTCTAATTCAATCCGTCTAATTCCGTTTTAAAACATGGTCATGACTTTGCAATTCAGGTGATTCACCTTGTACATGTTAATGAAAAAGGATCGAACGTAATTAGTAACCCTTAAAATTCTTTATCAAAATATATATACTGTAATAAAGAAAAACACCTTTTGAATCTCGTTTTGGTATTGGTATTCTTTATATGTATTTATAAAAAGAAAAAAACTTCTAAAATTTAAAGGCACGCGATTGCCTATAGTGGTTAAGGTGTCTATCTTTTAACCTATGAATCACGGTTTCGAGCCCTAATCGGGTCACGACCATGTTTCCTTATATGACACGAGTACTGGCCTGGTTAGTTTCATGAAACGCCCCTACCCCCACAAGTGAGTATTAATGTTTCAATAATTTGTTTTACGTTTAAGCTTAAATAAATATGTTTTAACTGATCTAAAATTTTAAAGAAGACTGTGTCGGCTCGCTTATTGATCACGTGATGATGATACTTGAGTTATACATGTATACGTGAACATGTCCGTCATTTTCTGTTCACATTTTACGCCTACTCAACACACTCTTTCAAGGAACTCCGCTGAGGTATAATTGCCTAATAAAAATTGAAATTAATGTTGTTTTCATAAATCAATCGGTGCACTTAAAATGGAAAACTATGCAATAAATACTATGTAAATATACTCGATACAAAATTAATAATTAGTTTTATGTATTTTTTCTCAGGTCGATTTGAGTGAAAAGCGGTGCGCAACGCTTTTTCATATTCTTTTTTTTTTTTTTGGTCAATTTGCGTTATGAAATTTATTATGCCTGGGAAGTGGTTTAAGCAAATGGTCTGAAATTTTGCATACGAGTAATTGATTCAGACCTACATACAGTAATATAAAAAGTCATGAAAAAATATTTTTGTCAAAACACCTCAGTGGAGTCCCTTTAAGCACCATCGGAGCTTCGCTACAAAAAAACAAAAAACAGGTGCACCCTCTCCGGTTTCCGGTTCCTCTGTTGCGCGCAAAATCTAAGAACATTCAAAGTATAACATTCTCTTACCTAATGATATAGGTAATTTTAATCTAATATTTCCTTAAATTAAAAACCGTGTATCATAACGTGTGTTTGTTGTGTATATTTCTCAAGTCATGAAAATAAAGAGAGAGTAAAATGCAAAACACAGCGTGCGTCTGAATAAAAGTGTTAAATTAAATTTATCAAAGTCATTTTACCTTTTATGTTTGATTAAAATTACACTTGTAATGACAACCGACAGTACCTGGTAAAGTATCAGTGTCAAAGATTCAATACAGTGACAATTATTCATTATTTACCAAATAATAGTGGGGGTACAATTTTACAACTTTATTATGTTTGCTCGGAGCTGCACTACAGGTGTGCACCTTTCTATATCTACGTTAAAGTAATGTGGTCCAATATGTTTTAAGCGTTTTTAACATTTAATTTTGAAGAAAAAAAAACTGTCTTATATTATATAGGAATCCAGCTTTTTTTCTTATTTAAATCAATCTCTTCATCAGTCCGTATGTATGTCTGTACATACCTAAAATGCAATAAAAGGCTTAGGGTTTTGAACTTGCCAATATGAGGTTCCAAATAATAACCAATTGCCATTGTGTTGTTAGTACAATATGTACAACGCGAATGCATATTAAAATACTTAACACGAAGATAAAATTTAAGAGGATTAAAAAAGAAGCAATACGTATAACCGCATAACCTGATAGAATCGACCGGTGCTTATAGTTAATGGCATACTTAAACCTTTCAATTCTAGGGTTCGAACCATATCTTGGATTTTCTTGAAACTTTAGTTTTGTGAAAGAAACATCCTTGAATGCAATTGTCTTACTTATTTAAATGAAGGACAGGATTGAGCCTGGGCCGCATCAAAAAGACGTCCGCGATGAGGTTACAACAGCGGACCAGCAAAATCGCCGTTGGTCTCCGCCGTATGGTTCATTCCGGTGCCGAGTATAAACTCGGACACTAACATACTTATTTCGAATGCCATACACTTGTATCAAACTAATAAAATTGCATGTGAACTTGGTCTGAACGAGTGCTGAAATTTGATCCGGTTTAAAATTAGTCAAATAATACCTTTACAGGTACTTAAGTGTTAACATTTCAAAAGTGAAATCAAAATAACTTTAGCATTACTAAAACGGGGTATAAATCTATGTTAAAAATACAAAATTGATCGCTACTAAATTGGTAGTCATTGACTATGAATGGTGAAATTTTGCTATTTAAGTCTAGTGCGCTGTTACAACAGATATTTTTGTAAGTGATATGTAAATATAAGACCAATTAAATTATTTTTGTAGTGTCCGGTATGCCAGTTTATTTAATTACAAGAATCAACAAACAAATCTTGAGTTAAAAATCTCCGTTACGATCGGAGTAATAAAAGCATTTTCTGCCATATTATTATAATGACTATAGTATACTGCCATATTATAAATACATTGCCACTTTATAAGTGCATTGCCATTTTATAAGTGCATTGCCATGTAATAAGTAAATTCTATTGGTAGTAAATAAGTGTTTTGGATTACATTTAAGCAACATTCCTCCAGATTTATGCTAATTTTCATGGAAATTTTGAAAATGTATTTCAAAGTAAAATATTGTGAAGTGAACAAAGAAAGTTATTGGCACTTACAATCAAAATATGCAAAAAATAGCAGTAGAAATGTGGCGATTTATATTGCAAAATCAGTCATTAATAGCACATAGCATTTAAATTGAATCGTTTTACTTTTCTTAAAATCTTAGTAAATATTTCTCAAGTTTGATTTTCTTAAAATATTTAAGCTCATACGGAGGCTTGCAGATTTAATTTCAATTATATTTTTTCTCCAATTGTTTTGCTTAATCTGATTAATTTCAGCCCATTAACAATGTGAATAGTAAAGTCCACAGATATGGGTATGTACCAAGTATCGTAAGGGAAATAACCCCTGTATCATTATTTACTCAATCTCTTCCAAGTGAGTTCCCTTTATAATTCTCCACATTGCAAGTGTTAGTCGCAGTGGTTCCCTTTTTTGCAGAATTTCTCTTTGACAGTCAAACGTGAAATTTAAGTTGAAGAAAACATAATAATTTCGCAAACATTCCGTTACATTTGTATCATTTATAAATATAATATACAACAGTATCATTAAATGTCATGACAAATTCAATAAAAGGTTAATGCACCTTGAACATTGGACCAGAGCTCTAATATATTCGAAGGCTTATGCCGAAAAAAATGCACGAACAATTATGCATTGGAGTCATTCTTGTATTGAAAAACACCGCGTCTGATTCGGATATTCCGCGTTCCGTTATTTGTTTTCCGCATAAAGCTGCCATGCTTTTCACGTGTTTGAGTAGGGAAATTACCGGGTTTCACGTGCGAATGCAATACGTTTGGATATTATCAGATTTTGTCAGTTTTACAAGGCGCCCCGAGTCACGTATGTCAAACGTGCATCAACGGCGCGTGGTTGCGTGTTTTAATCCATTAATGCATGTCTATTTCTGCATTAATGGACACCTGCTATGATTTAGCACTGTATTTTTGTTTCTTTTCTGCTTATCTAGATATATAACAAATTGTCAACAGTTAAAAAAAATCTCGAAATATTTTTGGTGCCTTACACGGAGATATAGGTTTGATAAGTTTTATTTTTAAATTCCACCAGACCACGTGACTGTAATGATGTACATGTAAAATGCATGACACAACAGTGTATAAAAGCAATAATACATAAATATGTACGCGTTACTGGTGGTTCTATAAAATTTTACAAGTTATTCAATTATTTATTATATAATTATACACATGCATGTAATTTTTTTTTATTTTTAACGATCATATATAGATTTCAGCATCGTGCAATTATTCAGTTTTCTTCAATGTGCTATGTATCATATTATCATGGTTTCATTATCAATTCAATCAATTTGTCCCTAATTCTTGGATTTTCCTAAACCTCAAAAACCATTTTCTTTTACAAATTTTCTTTACAATGGATAAAAGGGTTTTAAATTTTAACTTGAGTTATGTTTTTTTAGGCCATTTTTTTTCCAAGTATTTTTAGAAAAACAATACGGGGTATAAATTTTTTGTTTTTTTAAGTCAAAAGTGTTTTAATTATACCCACATTACATTAAAAAATTTTAGATAATAAATATAAAAATACATGTATTTTTGGACAGAAAGCATGTTTTTTAATGAAACGTTAATATTTTAAAGCAGGGCATTCAAATTTTTTGAAAACCCGGGGTTTTAGGCAAATCATTTAAAAAATATAAAAAATGGGAAAATTTAGTCAAAAAATTTAATCTTTTAAAATACTTAAACCCACTGAGAAAGGGCCAAAGTTTTTTGGAATTTTTAAAAAATTAGCGTTTCTTCTTGAAGATCGTGCCCAATAACGCTACACAAAGTTAATATGAAGGTTCAGTATTTCTGTAAAAGGAGGCCGATTGTAACTTATAAATGCGTATCCTGACACAATCGTAGGTTTCCGGCAGGTTGCATCGGTAACGACAAACAAAGTAGACTGCACACTTAGTTAAATATAGTTTAAACTCTATATATACATGTATATATAGTCTAGTAATCTGGCAATCACAAGCCCAAAAACTAAGAGCGTAAATATTAAGCTTCACTACAGAGCTCGAGAGATTGGTAGTCCGTTATGTTAAATAAAGTTGTACTTCGCTTCAGCTTTTTTTCTCATCTGGTATAAAATAATTTTAAGTACATTTGTAAATTTTTCTGAACATTTTCTATGTTAAAAAGGCACATAACTTTCAAAATGAAAACAAATATTGTGATTCTTGAAACTGGCCCATATGTTTTTCTTTTTTTTTTTTTTTTTTTTTTTAATGTCTGAATTTACTTGTTGTCCATATTATAGTCCAAGACGTGCATGAGCAAGTCTTATTCAGTTTTTTTATTCAAGTTTTTCCATTCCTTTTTTTCCGTTTTGCTGTTCTTTTTTTTTTTTTTTTTTTGTATTTTTTGTTTTTTTTTTCTTTTTTTTTTTTTTGCGTATTTTGTTTGTATTTTGCATTAAGATAAATATTACTGTAATCTTCTTCTTCGTGCCTTTGTTACTTTAGAATTGCTCCCTCAGTAAATATTTTACTTCTTTTTTTGGAATTTTGAATATTTTAATTATGTATCAATAATGTTAAATCAGCCGGTTTCGTCTTGCCAGTTCTTTATAGATTCTCTAACCTATCCAATATCTATAGAAAAAACTCGGGACCAACAATTATTTCTAATAAAAACAGGCATACAGGTAACACTTTTTTTTTAAATGCCCAATCACGTGCGCTATGAAAACTTGGACCTGCTAATGGCGTCATTGCCCTCTGGCATGTATTCAAGTTAATACAATGTCCCTCTACTGGTTTCAGAGATATTTAAGTAAATGTAAAGTTCAGGACATTTTCTCTTTAAAAATAGACATACATGTACTTTTGTCACACTACAATTAAAAAAAATTTATTTAAAATTACGGCATTCCCTATTCTTGGGTACCCTTTTTTTAAAATTATACTTCAAAATTTTTAAATTTTTTGGGTTTTCCCGTTTTAAAAAAAATTTCTAAAAAAAACTAGACTTTTGTTCATAGGACTCGGGTTTAAACCACCCTTCCCAAAGTTCTCTTTTTCAAGGGCTTTTGGCGGGGAAACAGGTGACTTAAAAGCCTGGGGGAAATTTTTTAATTTTTCCCCGCATTCCCAAAAATTTTGGGGTTGAGTATATAAACCAAAACAATTTAAAAATAATTTTTTTAAACAATTTTTAAACTTTGAAATTAAACCCCATGTTTAGTTTTTTAAAGGGGCAAAAGTTTAATTTTTAAAAATTTCTTTTTTGGCCCTTCCCTTTCGATACCGGGGTTTCCCTTAAAAAAAAAACAGGGTCTAATTTAAAGGGACAATTTCCCCCGAAGAAGGTTTGGGGCGTAGGCAGGGTAACCCAAAATTTTGTTGTAAAATCTTTTGTAATTTTCCCGAACAGTTTAAAAAACCTTTTTAAGATAGAAAATCTTTAAAACACATATCGAAAAAGTTTTTAAAAAGAAAAATTTAAAATTTTAATTAAAGATTTAAAATCTAAAAAAAGGGGTCACCTTTTAAAAAAAAAATTTGCCACTGCTCTTTTGACATTTTAGCAAAAACCTTTAAATTTAAAAAGGGCAAAACCTAGTGGTAGAAGGGTTTTCGGGAAAAGGGATTTTCCAAAAGGGGCCCCTTTGGGGCGAGGTTCCCCGGGTTTTTGGCTGCACATTTTTCTCACCCTGTGACACAATGTTTCACAACTGGCCTAAACCGCTATTTTTTGCAATGAAGCCAAAATTTGCTATGTGTATTTTTCTCACTGGACAGTCACACCACAAGTCTAAAAGATGTATTCAATATAAATGAAAGCTATTTGAGATGAAATAGTTTTGTCAGAATCTTCCATAAAGTAAAAAATGTAATTTAAAGAAATTGTTAATAAGAAAGGGCAAAGCAACACTTGAAAGGCAAAAAAAATGTTTCCAAAAGAAAAGCAAACTCTGAGCATTTATAAGCTCATTTTTGCTAGACTTTTAGCAAACGTAAGCTAGAAACAAATAAATGCATCATTTTTTTTATCATTACCTTCAGAATATAATTTCCAAGAGTTTGGAGCCTCTTCATTTAAATGCACACCTTCTGCTAGTTTAATTTCCAAATTGATAGTTACATTTTTACCCTGATCAGCCATAGATAATGGAGACTTTTCTTTGTCAGTGTCAACAAGGTCAGTAGGTGCAGACGTAAATATAAACGGAAGCTGTAAGAAAACAAGAGGCTTTTGATGGTCATTAATCGCTTATCTGAAAACAATAGCGAGACAAAAGAATGCAAAAGTAGGTCACTGAAATTGGTGAGAGAAAACTTATAATGCCCTACCAGACAGAGATAGAACCACTGACCTTTTGTAAACCTAACTGTATAAATTTCTCACCGAAAAATTATTCAAATTACCCCTTTGCCATGTTGGGACTTAAACCAACAGCATCAACGGTCAAGTGATTTGATCTTAGCAGCATAATCCATTCAGTCAAGGAAGCCCCTGACTGAATCATATTTAAGGTCGGTCAAAAAAGTACTTTCAAAACACTTCATGTGATCTCTATTTGGACAATTATTATAGAAAACCACGTCAATATAAAAAACGTGTAAAAGTAAGGTGTGTTTAAAGTTTAAATAATTTCTCAAAAGTTGAGTTTCGTTGCATTCGAAGCCTTGATTATATCACGGATTTATATAACAGACAAGTAATATAAATCTGTGATTATATGGCTGTGTGGACAATCGGGTTTACAGCTGAAACCATAAATTTAGCTACCTTTTATACCAAAATATACAGTTTGAACAAACTTGGCAAAGGACTACTAGAAAATACTGAATAAGAAGGTTCCAGGCTTACAGTATTTCAGGGTTTTCTTTACACAATAAAAGGCAAACTGTTGACCCCTAGAATAAGGTCATTATTGCTTTTAAAGGATCAGAAACCACATTTTGTACTCACACTTCTGACAGTGTGTTCCTCTAAGTTTAGGACTTTTATATCATGGTTATTTGTGTCAGCAATATAAACTTTCTTCCCTCTCCAATCACTGCATAGCCCACCAGGCTCATTTAATTCTGCCTCCAGCAAGTTACTTCCCTTAGAGGAACCAGGCTTTCCAGTACCCATCAATGTCTGACATGACCTTTTTGTTATATCTATACTTTTTATCTGAAAAACCACATCAGCTATGTTAAATATGGCATAAAAAACAGCAACAAAAATACTGAATAAAATATTTCATTTTTATTAGATTTTCATATTCTCTTTTCATATTCTTTACCATTCACTTTTAATATGTTTAAGAACTAATTATAGTTTATACCAATTTGGTTTAGTTCGACTGTGTTGGATTTTTTTGTTTTGTTTTGGGTTTTACGTCACATCGACACAGTATAGGTCATATCGTGACGTTCCAGCTTTACTGGTGGAGGAAGACCTCAGGTGCCTTTCCGTGCATTATTTCAGGCACGAACGGGCACTTGAGTAGAACCACCGACTGTGTTGGAAGCTATAGGTTTATTGAAACATTTTTGAATGAGTGTAAGCTATAGGTTTAGTGAAGCATTTTTGAATGAGTGTAAACTTTCTTACTCAAGGAAACAACGGCTTGCCCCCGATGGGGTTTGAACCAAGGCAGCCAACAGTCTTACAATTACTAATCAGATGTGTTAACCACTTGGCCATGCGAAAACTATGGCCTAATAACAAATGGATCACAATTATAAAAATCTATTCAGAACAGAAGATTTTGTTTGTTTGTTTGTTTGTTTCATTTTACGCCTTTTCCCAACAGTATTTCAGTCATAATTAGGCGGGTAGTTTCCTAACCATCGTTCCTGAGAGTTACACCAGTACTAGACTGCCTTCCTCCACGCTAAACTACCAAAGCATCTCCCGGGGATCAAACCCACGCCAGAGAGGTAACTGGATTAGAAGTCATCAACTCTAACTCCTCGACCATGGAGGCGGTAATAACAATTTTAAATTTCTTTGAAGGCAAAATAGAGATGATGACTCTTAAGACATTCTTTTAAATCAACAATTAGAAACTGATAACCCCTAGCATGCTGGCAGCACATGTGTGGCATCAACAAGAAATGAGAGAAATATCTATTTCTTACCTTATGATTGTAAGAATCTGCAACAAGCAGGGGACCATCTTCTGTTGCCATGGAGACACCTAGAGGATGTTGAAGCTTTGCCTGGTTCCCTTTACCATCGACATCACCATAGGCAAACAAGTTCTAAAAATAGAAGTTGCCAAAATAAAACTATTTTTTACACGAGCTGTCGGTAGGACAGCACGCTCAGCTATTCTTAGTGCTTGATAGTAAAAGAACCTTGATAATGTAAAATTTTCTAAGTTAACAAAAGGGCCAATTTTTTCTTTATATCTATGTTACAATTATATGCCTTGGAGAGAGTCTTATTATGCTCTCAAACAAGTGTATTAAATTTCAACTTGTTTCAAAGCCAGATGTCAATGGAATATGAAAATATCTGAGGTGTTATGCAAACTTTAATGTAAATGCTAAGTTGAAAAGGGGGCATTATTTTGTCAAAATGTTTGATAGAGTTTCGTCCTTTTGTCTACAGGTTGGGGGCATGATGGTGAACAAGTGTGCAAAGTTTCAAAGCCATATGTCGATGGACTTTGTAAATATTTGAGGTGTTACAAAAACTTTTACAAATGTGGTTACGCAGAGGCGAACACCGATGCCGACGCTCGGGTGACTAGGATAGATCTACATATTCTTATTGAATAGTCAAGCTAAAAAAAACATATATCACTGTAACCTGGAAAATATAAATTTTGTTATTTGAATATTTGGAAATTAATAAGAGAAACAAATCATAAATGAATTCTAAAATAGTTGTGATTTACCTACACTTAATCTCTGAATGGGTGTAAGAGTTATATACGAACATGTATATATTTCAGGTTGAACAATGTGGAAAACAACACAAAGGGGCAATAAGGGACATTACTTCCAGAAAAATCACTGAACTGTAATATGCTTCTTATTTGTACAGCTTCTGTTAGCAGTACAGCTTCCAGTGAAAGTTGATAAAAATGCAAGTTGGTCGTATCTAAGAAATAGCCATTACAAAATTCTGGGATGGACAGTTGGGCAAACAGATGGATTGAAAAACTTAACCTACATGTATATGCAATCCTAAATTATTTCACTTTCTCTCCTCTGTCATTTTATAAACTCCTAATCTGCGACAGTTATAAAAACTGATTTATCAAGCTATCAATTTGGAACAGCCAATTCAAATTTAAGAATTTCTCAATATTAAGATAAAAATATTTGACATACCAAATGAGCACAGCCTTGTCAGAATACAAGGATGTGCTGGCTGACCTGGATCTATTCTAGTGGCAAAGGCAAATGACAGGTTAAATATCATAAAATTGTTTTGGACTTATGTTCAAGACAAATGAATATCGGCTAAATTTATTAAAGGGAGACAATGGGTATGTTCTGAACAAAAATATGACAGAAAACAATTACATGTAATGACAAAATTTTATAATCATGGCTTTAATGTAATTAAAACTGTGAAATAATGTAGTTGACCAAATATTTACGCTGGAATTTTTTTCCCCTTACTTTCCATATTAATTCATTGGTGCAAACAAGGAGTGCAATAACCTTTGCTATACAGAAAAATCTTGAGCAAATCACCTATGACCACAACTATGAATATTGACATGTCACAATCAATCAAAACATCAAAGAATGAGAAACACATGTGTGAAGTATAGACTGAAACACTGTTAACCTCCTAATATTGTTGTCACATTGAATTGTTTACTTAACACGTGATCAGTTTGAGGAGTAATTTATGGGCGACTGTCAAATATCGACATGGTAACGGCTATTAATAAGGTTAATTGCCTATGATCATGGTGATTGGGTGTACATGTAGATAGTGTGTAGGCTTTAAGATCAAACTTATACTTTACAAATTATGGTAAAATGAACTTTTTGATCTTTAATTTAGAAAAAGAGTAGAATGGCGGCATGGCCGAGTGGTTAACATGTCAGACTAGCAATCTAAGCATTGCTGGCCATGTGGGTTCAAGCGCCATTTGAGGCAAGCTGTTGTTTCCTTGAACAAGACACTTTATACTCATTGCTTAGTACTGGTTGGTTCAAGGAACGGATTTGAGACTTTTTCAATAAGTTTATAGCTTCAAACACAATCAAACTAAAATAAATTATTATTATTAACTTAACTAATTTAGAAAAGATATGGTTTATAAAATTATTATTCATGAAGTAAATACTTCTGTAAAGACTGTTTACAGATGTTATCAGATATATTACACTGTTTATTTATACATTTATAAAACTTCACATTTGTAACAACACTATTCATTATATAATGGTGACAATTATATATACTGTAAACACTGCTGCTGTCAATTCAACATGAATTTTTTTCCTCTAATAAAGGAAATTTGCTCTAGTACAAATTCGTTAAAAGGATTTTATGAAAGGTTATATGGCCATTTCTTGTTTGCAATATAACCCTTACCTATCAGATTGGGTTATATAATCAACCATTTAAATAGGGCCATATAGCCTTTAAAATCTTTATGACATAATATCAAGTTCTACTTATATTTTTTCTTTATTATTTTTTTATCATTTTTTTCAATATTTTATTTTCAAACAGATGAAATAAGTTTTATATACATGATATATGATACTTACCTTTTTATGATACTGAGGTTATTTAAGGTTTTTTAAAACAAAAAAATCAGTCAATAAAAAAATTTACCCTGGGGTCAATATCTCCTCCAACAACATTTTTCACGGCACCATCTTTTAGCTGAATGCTTCTTATAGACGAACTTTCACTGTCGGCAACACTGCAAATATATACACACATCTTGATTTTTCTTGCATAGCAGACTGGCGTTTCCGTTAGTTTTACACATGCCGGAAATTTCATCTGGCATGGGCGGTGCTAGATGAGTCACATGCCATACAACAACGTCATTTTAGCGTATTTGAATGAATGAATCCCGATAATAAAATGACGCCATTTTGATGCATTTTAGAAGGGAACATTGTGCTTAAGATGACAATATTTCGCCGTTTTTTTTCAACATTGTAAAGTCATACGCTATTGTTAGAAAATAGTTATGGAGTGAAATAACATTAATATCCATGAACAAGTATCTTTTTGAGGTAAACCATTTTAAATATCAAAGAATATGGCAGAATATGCAAGAAAAAGTATCAGACATAATTATGTTAGCAGTTCAAATCGAAACATATGACAGATATAAATAATCATGTTTGTATATCTATTAAAAGTATTTAATACTATTTATACTGATAACAAGTGTCCTTGGCCTTTCAAGGGCTACAACTCTGTCATATGTCAAGCTATTTAGTAGCTATTCATAAAACTATGCATTGGGATACTCTTGGTCTAAAGACAAGAATTTCTATGTGTCACTGTGACATTGACATACTGACCTTAAAATCAATAGAAATTCCCTACAGGCCATTAGTGCAGTCCTTACATAGTTTCATAAACTTTTTCCTCCTGAGTGAGTTTTAACTGAGTGTCCATAATTAATTCTATTAACTCACTCTTGATCACTAATTGCTCAAATGAGTTCTGAGACTTTGTAATGATTAACTGTTCTTTTTCTTTTTCTAAACACTTAGCTTGATGACAGAAACTCATTGCACCCAGTTGCAACCAGTGCAGACCCAGGTCTGCTTTCACATCAATACCATCTTATCATGGTTGGCACCATTCACTTATAAGTCGGAACATATTTTGATATTTTCCCTAAAAAATGATAAATGGTTTTGTCTTCATTGAAAGATAGACAAGTCCATTTAAGATACCTAAGGTAGGTAGGGTTAATTCTTCATGCTGCACTTAATTTAGTCAAATCATTTTTCACTGTACTTACAAAAGGCAGTTTAGTTTTTTCGACAGGGTAACACCTGAAGGTTGAGCAAATCCAGCTTTCTCAGCATAGGAATTGTTACGGTTTTCTTCCACACCACTTCCTGCAAGTCTCAAACATGTTCCAGCACTTACTTGTCTAAAATTATAACACATTGTCAAATTTTGTTGAATTTACTCTTGAGCAAAAAGAAGAGATACTTTAAACCTGAAGCTTGCTGGCAGCAAATTAATCTACCCTATGTGACCAGTGCAGACCATGATCAGCCAGCATATCAGTGCAGTTTGATCATGGTCTGCACTTTTCTCTATTCATTCATAATATATTTTGAAATTTTCCCTAAAATCAATGTATAGATTAGTTCAAACTAAAAGATGGTCAAGTTCATTTAAGATATTGAGTGTGTTAAGGCTTTAAAATTATCTTATTGATCTGAACCACTAAAACAGAAATTATTTGATATTGGGATTTGTCATGCAGAAAATATCGTCAATTTCTCTGCTAGAACTGAAAGTAACAAGCCTTAGCCTCCATGATAGAGCAAGGTCAGTCTGGTACCCCCACGGTAATATGGCCAGGCTCTATTCTGTTGGTAGCTCAGTCCTTGTATTTTAATATTGAAAACCCTAATACTTTGAATGGACTGTTCCAAATTAAAGCAGGGCCAATCCATTACACAAGTTCAGCAGGTTAAGGGTAAATAAGAAAACATTATCTCATTTATTTATCTCAATATTTCATTATCTCGATTTTTTTTAACAGTCGGTCCTTGAGGCCTTGAGGTAACGAGAGTCGACTGTATATTAAGAATAATCTAAATAGAAACTCAACTCACTGATTTTTGTACCATGCAGCTTCCTTAAGAAAGTATGCCCAGATCTGATGGGAACCAGCCATGGCTATTAACAACACAGCATCTTTTTCTCCACCTTAAAAATCATTGTAAATATAACACATGAAAATTGTAGTATACATGTATATATAACACATGTATGATACATGTACTGTAACAGTAAGCTGATTTCCTGAACAATTCCAGAATTGTTCCAGACATAATTGCATTCATTATAGTACAATAATAACTAGATGTGTCCTAGATCTTAACCCCTTGAAGCCCTGAACATCGTATTACTATGTTCTGCAGATGTTTTTGCCACTAAGATATTAAACTGTAAGATATTTGATCTACTGGTTCACATATATGCAAAGCAGTTTCAATTTCCTTCAAACAGAGCTATACTAAAACCTAAACTGTTAACTGAGGAACATATACACAACAAGGATCCTATAGTCTGTCCCATCAAATTTGAACATTCCATTTTTTATTTAATATAATAGTAAAATCATTTAAATTAATGTCATGTTAACCCTGACATCAATATCTCTAGGCATGTTTTTCATTTTTTTCATAAAGTCAGTAATATGGTCAAAATGTTAAAATTATATTTTTTTCCCGTTGACTTACGTTGTAACCTGACGTGACGTCCATTTCAAAATGGCGGCGCCCATATAGACGTCATTTAGGGTTCGTCTCACAATTAGCGTGAAATATACTTGGTAATTATAAAAAAATGATTATTCTTATTTACTTACTGATCAATAGCTAAATGTTATAATTAAAAAGAAAATGAGAACAAAGTTGGTGTCAAAAAGGCAATTTTACTAGCAAACCATTATTTAAAATAATCAAAATCATTTGAAGAGAAATTATCAGGAAGCTTTATAAATTCAAACACACAAAGCTTTAATTAATTACCATGATATACTGTCGTATTTTATATTTTTTAAGTGAAAAAGAACAATGAAGTGATTTGATTAGATAGCTTTTTAATCAAGCGCGTATCTTGAATACCACAACGCGTCGTAAGGGAGCGAAAACACTAGCTATAGAAGACTATAACAAGAGCTGTCAGAAGGACAGCGCGCTCGACTTTTTTAGTGCTTGCCTATAAAACAAAACTTTGACAGTTAAGGGCACACAAGACTTTAACTAGGAATTTCTAAGTACAAATCAAGAAACATTTTCACAGAGTTATCTTCTCTTGCTTACAGATAGGTCTCATGATGGCACATAAGAACTCCAACTTCCAAAGTAATATCTAAAATGGTTAAGTCAACAAGTGGACAAGAATGAAAAACTGAGTTTCTAAGTCAAAAAGGGCCATAATTCAAATAAAATCCTTGACAGAATTACCTTCTCCTGCCCATGTTTTGGGACCATGATGGTAAACAAGTATTCCAACTTTCAAATTAATATCTCAAACAGTTCAGTCAAAAAGTGGACTGGTACAAAAAAGTTAACCAAGATTCTAAGTCGATACAAGGCCTTAATTTTTTAAACAAATCCCTGACAGAGTTACCTTCTCTTGCGTACAGATGGGGGTAATGATGTGAAATAGCATTTAAAGTTTCAAAACAATATCTCAAAGGGTTAAGGCAATAAGTGGATTTTACCCATATTCAATGTATTGTCTAAGTAAAAAAGGGGCATAATTCTGTCAAAAACCTTGACAGAGTTATGTCCTCTTGTCTGTTGACGAAGGTCGTGATGGTAAACAAGTATGTTCAGTTTCAAAGCAATACCTCCAATGGTTTTGAAATAAAGTGAGGTGGTACAAAAAACTTAACCAAGCTCAATACACTTTCTAAGTCAAAAAAGGGCCATAATTCTGTCAAAAACCTTGACAGAGTTATGTACTCCTGTCTGTAGATGGAGGTTATGATGGTGAACAAGTATGGTAAGTTTCAAAGCCATACTTGTAATACTTCTGAAATAAAGTGGGGTGGTACGAAAAACTTAACCAAGGTGTGACGCCAACGCCGACGCCGACGCCGACGCCGGGGCGAGTAGGATAGCTCCCCTTTTCATAGAAAAGTCGAGCTAAAAATGGTTCTTCGCTAATTAATGTTTAATTTACATAATTCTGTAGTTGTCTGAATTCTGTCCATAAGTGTGTATCACGTCTATTCAAAAATAAATAAATTGACCAGGTTCGATGGGATACATAAATATGTTACCCTTCATATTTCGGGAGCGATGTCACGAATGCGCTAAAACTTTCCGTAGGTTTCAACTTTCACAAGAAATTGCCAACAAATACTACATTATCATGCAAATCTTTCAAAAAATATAAAGAAAGGAAAACTGATTCACTATACGTTCAGCATTGGTTTGCTTGTTACCACAGTGTCTACTTTAACTAACTCCCTCGCTAACGAGAGAACACAGACTCGCGTTCGAGGAAAATGTAAATTATAAGAATATATAATATCATGCTTTCTAGTTTAAGCAATGATCATGCTTTCTAGTTTAAGCAATCAAACGTAGGCCTATACACTTTAAGCTCGTAAATACAGAATAAACTTTCGTCTCACAATTCAACAAAATGTCAAGAAATACCGGCAGTGATTTGATATTATTAAGAGTAAAGTTCAATAAGACTAGTGACAATAAGTGTTTTTTGTAGACTCAAAGTGTTACATATAATTATTTTGTTAATATGAAGGGTAGATCCAGTCAAAGAGAAACACCGAGTGACGTTCTCAATAATTTTAGCCTTCCTAAAATTTGAAAATATTCAGTGAAAAAACAATAGATCTAGCATATTTTTGGCGGGAGAAAAAATACCGCGTATTGTATATTTTGTAGCTAAAAGAGTAGGATTTACAGAAGTCTTGAATAACGAGATAATATGTAAGGAAATTATTCCTGAGAAATATATAAAAATAGTTTAAAACATAAAATCAAAACGAATGTTATATGTAATTATGGGAAGAAGTATTGTACTGTTGTAGATTCATGTCATTAAGACTAGTGTGTTTAAAATTATTTTTAGATCTAAATGTTATCAAAAGTTTTATATTATTAATAATTTATATGAATTGAAGGTATACGTTTTACAGTTTCAAAATCTGGGTATACAAGAATTATTTAAATGCCATCAAGATAAATTTATTCAACGCTTAAAATTATCTTTTTGAGGTTACATATGCCTAACCGCCCTCTGTCAATGCCGCAACTGGAATCATCCATTAAAAGCGCGAGACATTTTTGTTACGTCATATATTTCGTAAATTGTTGTTGACGTAATAAAGTTGTTTTTTTTCGTCAGGAATCCATAAGCATTGTGATGTTGACAACTAAAATTGATGGGCCGTTCTTGAATTATGGATTTGGAACATGCTGAATTATGATGTGTTTCATTTACATATTTCACTGCTAACCCAGATAACTCCACAAATTGAACAATGTTTTAATAATGAGACGGATTACCAGTTTAAAAAATCTGGATCATCAAAAGTGTAGGAGTCATGTCATTCAGGATTTTTGAAGTAAAAACTTGGGATCTACGGAACTGGATAGAAACCGGCAATGAAGGAATCTTCAGAATGTGAATTTGTCGTGACGTTTATAAAGTTCATAGGGATTCTATTCAGCTTAAAAGTAAGTGCAATTTCTAGATCTACTCCAAGTGACTCTGTGTTCTTGTTGCTTATTTTTAATTTTTTAAAGTTTTCCATCATGCATTGCAACTAAACTGTTACATCGTGTAGATCCAGCTTTGTAAAATAATCATGAAACGACCCCGAGAACCTCATGTATATTTTAGAAACATGACACGTGCTTTCTCCCGTTCATCTTCAAATGAAGAGTACTTCGGCAATGGCTACGGAAAATAAACAACAGAGATTTACCATAGAGAAATCAAAATTTGCTTTCACAAGAAAAGTAGACACTTTAGAGTAAATTCATGAAAAATCTCGAGGGTGACTTTTTTTTAGTTTACAAAAAAGTTTTATTTTTTATTCAACGTCGTTTTTTTAATTCATACCAGGCAAAAGTTCATTTCCATTTTTAATGGGACAGACTATAATAGTTATTTATTTGCTTTCAAGCAGGTTTTACCTAAGCCATCAGCTAGACACACATCCCATGGTGAAGACAGTTCCTGACAGCAGCCATGTTTTCCCCCTTCTTTATCATTTCCCTGCTTACCAGTGCCAGTTAGTGTAACAACATTTTTAACATTCAGGTCTGCCTGAAATTGAATCATTTTATAAAATATTCAAAATTATGTGATGATATTTTAAACATTTGAAAGACATAGGGGCTGTTGTGGGTCTATTAATAATCAACTGACATCCATTTATAATAGAGAAGAACTCATTGAAGAGGAAGGTCACTTGTTACATAATAGGCAATCCATGGTCTACTTAGATTTTACACACTAATTTTTTGTACAAAATGCTCAAAATTCAAAGATTAAGGCTTTAAATATAAGAATTTAGTCACTTGGTCAAAGTTTAATATTAGTCTATATAAATATATGCTAGAATTACAAGCCTTAGATAATGACCTACAATATGATATCAAAGACATTTGTAAAGTTTTGAAGTACATATGTGTAAAATACCTTCATTGCTTGGTGAGAAATGAAGTTACACTTAAAGTAATGCATTCACAACTTTAACCAAAATGACAACATCAATATAAATGCTGATGGCACATGGTTGAGTAAGACAACCCCACTATTCTTTAAAAGTCTGATCTTGAATTATTTTCAAATGCTTCATATAGAACTGGTATAATCCAGTATTTGTATAAAACCAGATAGAGAAAGTATGAGTCATATCTTTCGAAGTCAACATTTAAGAATGACTGATGAGAATACAAGTAGGCATTTAAACATTTAAATGGTTAAATGTATATTATGCTCAGATATCCATATTAATAAATAAATTATTAGAAATGTCAGACATATGTTTAATAATTGGATTTAAACCAGACTGTGTCCATGCTAGATGTTAAACAGCTGAGGAAAGTCAAGCACTGAATCATAATGTTTAGTAACGTGTCATAAAGATAGGAAAATGTAAACAAAGTAGTATTTTGACTACCATACAAACTACTTATTCCCTATAATTATACCAATTGACAAAAAAAGCAAAAAATACCAAAGATAGTTCTTCTACATCAATGTACATGGCAAATGAGCAATTTTTGGAAACTGCAGCAAGATATCAAAAACAAGAACTAAACAAGAGGGCCATGATGTCCCTGAAGTCCCTCACCTGTATAAAGGCCCCCGTAGCGGGGCCAGTTTAAACCCCAGGGCTTTTATTTGAACAAACTTGGTAGACATCCATTAGAAGATGTTTCATGCTAAACATCTAAGGTCTAGCTGGTCAAGTTTTTTCTTTACACATATAGTTAAAAACAATGACACACCTGGGGCAGGGCCAGTTTGGACCCCAGAGCTTTTATTTGAACAATCTTTGTAGACACTTACTAGAAAATGTTTCATGCTTAATATCTGAACTCTAGCTATTCAGATTTTTTGAAGAAGATTTTTAAGTTTTTGCTATACACATATTAGGAAAATCAATGACCCCCGGGGTGGGGCCAATTTTGACCCCAGGGCTTTTATTTGAACAAACTTTGTAGACACTTACTAGAAGATGTTTCATGCTTAATATCTAAACTCTAGCTATTTGGGTTTTTTCAAAGAAGATTTTTAAGTTTTTGCTATACACATATAAGGAAAATCAATGTCCTCTGGGACGGGGCCAATTTTGACCCCAGGGCTTTTATTTGATCAAACTTTGTAGACACTCACTAGAAGATGCTTCGTGCTTAATATCTTAACTCTAGCTATTTGAGTTTTTTCAAAGAAGATTTTTTAAGTTTTTGTTATACACATATAAGGAAAATGAATGACCCCCGGGGCGGGGCCAATTTTGACCCCAGGGCTTTTATTTAAACAAACTTGGTAGACACTCACTAGAAGATGTTTCATGCTTAGTATCTAAACTCTAGCTATTTGGTTTTTTTCAAAGAAGATTTTTTAAGTTTTTGCTATACACATAAAAGGAAAATCAATGACCCACGGGGTGGGGCCAATTTTGACCCCAGGGCTCTTATTTGAACAAACTTGGTAGACATCCATTAGAACATGTTTCATGCTAAATATCTTAGCTCTAGCTCTTTCGGTTCTTTAAAAGAAGATTTTTAAGTTTTTGCTATATGCATAAATTAAAGGGAAAATCAATGACCCCCTGGGGCGGGGCCAATTTTGACCCCAGGGCTTTTATTTGAACAAACTTGGTAGACACTCACTAGAAGATGTTTCATGCCAAATATCTAAGCTGTAGCTCTTTGGGTTTTTTAGAAGAAGATATTTTAAGTTTTTTCTTTTGGTTGCCATGGCAACCAGAGTTCTGCATGGAATTAAATTCTTTGAACAATTTTCAAAGGTGACCACCAAAGGAACATTCCTGTGAAGTTTGGATGAAATTGGCTTAGTGGTTTATGAGGAGATGTCATTTAAAGTAAAAGTTTACGGACGACGGACGGACGACGGACAGACGCCGGACGGACGCCAGACGAAAAGCGATCACAAAAGCTCACCCTGTCACTTTGTGACAGGTGAGCTAAAAAGGTATGATCCAGGTACAAGTTTGCGGACGGCAAAGGCAATGGCAACGGCAATGCCGCCAGGAGTATAACAATACCTCTACTTTTTTTTCAAAAACTTTTCTGGTTCTGCCAACTGTTTTTCTTGTTTAAGGAACACACATTCTTCTAATGGTACCATACCTTAGTTTTCATGGAATAGCACGGAAGTGCCACACTTAATGTTCCATGATCACCACTGTACGACCACATCATTCTGATGTCAAATTTACCGTTTTATCAGATCATGTTCATGTATTTCACACTTACATAAAAAGCATCCATGTACAATACTTTCACTGTTTATTGTCATATATGATATTATACATGTACTTAATTAACTATCAACATAATTATTTATGGTATCAAATGTTCATGTAATCCAGTATTGAAAATTACACAATAACAATATCTAATATTTCTTTAACTTCAATATTAAATTTAAGCTTTCAAAGTATACATGTGTAAAATTGTAAGAAAATGAAAAGTGAGTCTTACTTTTCTAATAGTATGGTTGTCAGTGTCAGCAATGTATAAAATGGAACCATCCAATACAACACCTTGTGGCGATGAAAACATGGCCTCTGCAAATCCACCATCTTTGTTACCTCTGTCCTTGCCTCCAATCACATGCTAGAATAAACAAGAACATCTATGAAAACAATGGACATTCCTTTATCCTGATTAAACACAGCAACAAAATATCTATTATAAAAGTAGGTCAAGGTCTTTTTCTTAATCTCAGACACCTGTTGTCTCTATCAACACATGGTAAGAATATATGTAAATACAATGCACACTACCCCAAAGTCAAGCAAATTTAAAAAAAACTAAAAATACTTTTGATAAAAATGTAGGTCAAGGTCATTTTCTATATCTCAGTCTCATCAACACATGATAAGAATATCTGTAATGTAATGATAGCTCCAAAGTCATGATTACCAATGAGAGAGTAGTATGTCAAGGTCATTTTTTTTCTATCCTGACTAGTGACCTTGATTTCTTTAACACAATGTATGTACATACCTATCAAATATCTAAAATAGCTGATAAGATTTTCCTATGACAAAAATTATAAATATCTCCACTGGCATTGAACGTGCCTGACCCTTGACCTTAATCATTCCATTGACCTTAATAAACCCTCTTCAAGCTACAAGGTCTTTAAAGAAACCACAAAACTACATAAATTTTTATGGAAGACTAAGTCAATGAAAGAATATATATTGTCAGTGACCATGACCTTGACCCAATTGACAATAACTTCCATCAAAGAGTCGTCTATGTAAAATATCTACATATAAATAATCTATATCTAAATCTATGTCTAATGATAATCTAATTATATAAACCTTATCATCTTTGTTGAATAAAAACTTTAAACAAAACTGTAATACTTGCCTGAAAAAAAAACAAACTTTGAAAAATATATGTCAGTAACATATCATTTAAAAAGATTTTAACACATTTAAAGTGGTTTGGTGACATAATTTTTACAGTTTTTTGTTTATTTTGACATTTTCATAGGGATAAAAACAACACTCAAATGTCAGTTTTTTTCCAACTGATACTGCACGTGTAACAGTCTACTGCGTCCGTATGAATAAGGCAATTAATCATAACATGTCTGAATCCACATACCATGACTTTAATTGTTTACTACATTCTACATTTATTTAAGAAATCATAACTCAAAGTATTTGATATGCATGAGTTTCAATAACAACAAGCAAATCCCCAATGGCTTATTCACTCCAATTAACACAAATTGAGGTGTCAGGCTTACTAGGGTAGATTAAGTTTTGGGAGCAACAACTTGACATATACTTCCATTGATATGTAATTGCAACTGAGATAGATCTTCCAGACTTAACTTAATGAAACATAATGGCTCTCTTCACTTTCATGAAAATTTGATGGGAAGTCAAAGCAAAAAAAGAAGTACAATGTGGTAAACACAGTGCTTAAGCATTAACTTCGCTGTTTTATTTCTAAATTCAGATTATTTAGTAAAATGATGCAAAAAACATGAAAAAAAAAATATTCAATTTAATGACATTCATATAGGTTGTTAGATATACAAATGTAGTTTTTAAGATAAGAAAAATTAACCTCTCACAATTCTATAATCTCCATGTAACCTGAGTGATTGAAAACTTTCATATTCTGGTGTAACAGTAATATTTTACTTCATATTTATTAAAAAAAAATCACCTAAAATAGCTGTTTATAACATTTTTCATATTTACTCAATTATATTATATAGAATAATGACCCCCCAAAAATAGCAAGGGGGGTAAATAATGTAAAAATCAGGAACTTAGCAAGGGAGGTAAATATTAGCAACTAAATATTGTTACAAGAACTGTCGTAGGACAGTAACCCTCGACTATTCGAAAAGTTGTCACAAGGGTGTTTCATTGAGTATAATACATAAAATTGTCCGAAAAGGTACAAACCCTTCAGTAGTTATGGAGATACCCGCTTACAAGCAAAAATTTTCCTAGAATTTCTAAGTCGAAAAAGGGTCATAATTATGCAAAAAAGTAAATCAGAGTTGCGGAACTTGTGCCAATCATCTTAGATAATCACAGACAACAAGAGTGTGAAGTTTCAATCTATTCCCTTCAGTAGTTAAGGAGATACAAGCTTACACGCAAAAAATTAACCAAGAATTTCTAAGTCGAAAAAGGGGCATAATTATGTAAAAAAGCAATCAGAGTTATGGGACTTGTGCCAATCATCTTAGATAATCACAGACAACAAGTGTGTGAAGTTTCAATCCATTCCCTTCTGTAGTTATGGAGATACCACCTTACACGCAAAAACTTAACCAAGAATTTCTAAGTTGAAAAAGGGGCATAATTATGCAAAAAAGCAAATCAGAGTTATGGGACTTGTGCCAATCATCTTAGATAATCACAGAGAACAAGTGTATAAAGTTTCAATCCATTCCTTTCAGTAGTTATGGAGATACCAGCTTACACGCAAAGACTTAACCAAGAATTTCTAAGTCGAAAAAGGGGCATAATTATGTAAAAAAGCAAATCAGAGTTATGGGACTTGTGCCAATCATCTTAGATAATCACAGAGAACAAGTGTGTGAAGTTTCAATCCATTCCTTTCATTAGTTATAATGGAGATACCAGCTTACACACAAAAACTTAACCACAGGGACGCCGACGCCGACAAATGGGTGACTGCATTAGCTCGATTATTCTGCGAATAGTCGAGCTAAAAATCTGGAAATAATTATATCTCTCTCTATAAATAACATTATATATTCTAAGAACAGCAGATCATCCTTGTATCGTTGGGACATGTATAAAATATTTACATATCACGTCATTAGATGGTCAGATATAGAATTGATCTTCTCTTGACAGGCTATATGATTTATTGATAATTTGCGTGTATTGTTTACGACACTTGGTCAATAAAACTGTGTGAGGGGGCATCAGTTAATTAACACCTTAATTTTTTACGTTACTTTTGACACTGATTGTAGACATGACTAATGATGTAATTACACTAAGTGGACAAATATAGCATATATTCAAAGGTCATAAAATGACTAGACACTAAACATTAGTTATACTGGGTATATTTTTAACTTTCTTAAGCAATATGCAAATGAAGATGCTTTACATTTACACAAAAGAAAGTATAATTATGTCTTTTAAGGGTGTAAAAGAAAAGTACCTCAAACACAGAAGCGGCTTAATATTGATCTGCAGAAAGAAAAATAAAATGACAGTCCCTCAATGGATTTAAAGCACGACCGAAATCTTCTTGATTGGCTTATAAAAGCCTATATACCTAACGATTATTTAAATTAGCAAAAGCCTGTTGGTAAAAATTACATAATATATGTTTTTATGTATTGTCCAGGATCAGAGTTGAAATCACAGGATAGGTTGAACTTATTAATGTTAGGGAACAAAGGGAAAACAACACATGATTTGAATGAAAATCTGGCATTTATTTAAAATGCCATAAACTAGCATTATTTATACTTAATACACAAATAAATTTAATAACATAGTTTAATAAAAGATTCCAGAGAGGAACTAACTGGGAGGCAAAAAAAAACCAAAAGGGATAACCCACAGCCCAATTACATAATACACATGTATATGTTTATACGTAATTTTTTTTAAGATTATATTCAGTTCAAATACATGCAGTGTATTTAACCATAATTTAACCTACTGAAACCACGGATTTACGATTTATATTACAATTAAAGTCCGGGCTGAAACCAAAAGTGATTTAAGACATTTCCACCCGAATTACATTCTACTGAGCCAGCAACTGAAAATTCATAAAATCTGATCCAACCTCTGGCACGTTATTTTTAAATCAATATTTATTGAAATCCCTTAAACCTCAAATTTACAGCAGGATTATCCATTGTACAAATTCTGCAGGTTATATTAGAACAATTAGAACATATTTGATGGTTTCTTTAATGAAAATTAAATATTCCTTAAGTTTGATCTTCATTGATAAATATTATCTTAATTGACAGGCCCTTGAAGGCATTTCTTGTCGGAGTCTATAACTTTAAAAAGCCCATTTTGCCAGAGAATTTTTTTTTCCTTTTTCTCAAAAGTGTTTTATTTTTGATGTTCTTTATACATGTTATACATGTAGTTTAAAAAAAAAAACAAACAAGAACGTGTTTGTTAAATACAAATTCCCCCGGCTCAGATTCTTGTCAGTAGCAAATTACTTCAAAAAATGTTTACCCATTCACTCAGTTATGGACAGAAAAATTGCCAAAAAATTGTAAACACAAGTTTTATAACTTGACAAAGTCATGGCATTTTGTAATTGTGAAAAATATAAGTTGCCAGGTCATTGCTCTGACTAATGTGAAGTTGAAAAATATTTAACTTCATGCAAGTTATTGTCCTACCAAATATGAAATACATCTGTCATTAAATAAAGGCTGTATGGGCAAAAGTGTAAAAATCTATTTTGAGCACTGGTGACCTTGACCAAACTGACCCCTAACACTTTCCAAAAGAAAAATACCATGTAAGTAATTTTCCTACCAAATATAAAATACATCTGTCAATAAATAAAGGCTGTATGGGCAAAAATGTAAAAATCTATTTTTAGCACAAGTGACCTTGACCCAACTGACCCCTTACTCCATCTAAAGGAAGAATACCATGCAAGTTATCTTCTTACCAAATATGAAATACAACTGTCAATAAATAAAAGCTGTATGGGCAAAAGTGTAAAAATCTATTTTTAGCACAAATGACCTTGAGCCACTGATCCCTACCCCAATCAAAAGGATGAATACAATGCAAGTTATCTTCCTACCAAATATAAAATATATCTGTCACTTAAAAAAGGCTGTATGAGCAAATGTGTAAAAATCTATTTTAGCACTGGTGACCTTGACCCAACTGACCACTAACTCCATCAAAGTTTATGTTTCTATCAATTATAAATAATATCTGTCTATATAATAAGGTCAATACACCTGTAAAAATGTAAAAATCTATTTTTAACATTGGTGACCTTGACATTGGTAGCATTGACCTTGACCCAAATGACCCAAATGACCCCATACTACACTAAAAAGAAGGTGTTTGTATTAAACTAAGACATCAACTAAAAAATAAAGGCTGTATGAGCAAAAAGGTTTATATTTATTTTTTAAACCAGTGACCTTTACCTTGACCCTAGAGACCGCTTACTCAAAAAATAAGTGGAGGACCATCAAAGTTATCCACCTACTAAACATGAAAGATATCAGTAAAGAAATTAAGCAATTAGGAGAAATTTAAGATAAATCCAACTTGCCGAAATAGGTTAACCAGACAAGGCCCTATTTTCAAAGTAAAAAAAGGGAAATAACTGGGAAATATGGATGACACAGTTATATAACTTGGCAATATCATGTGCTTTGTATTGATAAGTAAGTGTGGAAATTATAAAGCCATTAGTAAAGATAGCACTTAAAATATTTCAAACTTGCCATTTAAGGTTAACCATTATTCATTTTCTAAGTACTGAAAAGGTCAATAACTTGGTAAATATGAAAGCCAGAGTTATGAAACTTGCCCAGATCATGTACTTTATATTGATTAGTAAGTGTGTAAACTTAGAAGCCGTTTGTACAGGTAGAACTTGCCGTTCTAGGTTAACCTCGTACGGACAGATGGACAGACGGACGGACGGTTCAATTACTATATGCCCGGGGGCATAAAAACAAACAAACAAGTTACCAATTACCTAAACCATCTTTTTCTTTGGTTGCTTTTTGGCATTTAGTACAGTAATTGTGATTTAGTATATTGTATGGAAGTCAAAATATTATTTTGTTTACTATTTTTTTTGTTACTTTTTATATGACAAAAAATGTTACATTTAACAATACTGATAATGCTTTATCCTTTAACCCAATAGTGGCAACAGAATCTACCCATGAGACCAGTGGTGACCAAGATTAGTGTTTTAAACACATCGGCTCATGGTCTGCACTGGTTGCTTAGGCAGTTCTTATTATAAAATTTTCCTGAAATATAATTAATGGTTTTGTCCAGAATGAAATAAAGGAGTCCATTAAAGATATTTAGCATGACATCTTTTAGGGTTAATTAACTTTTCTTTCAAAATTTCACTGTCTCCTCACTTCATAATGTTTCTTTTTCGGCACTTATGGCGTGACATATGTAAACATTGATGCGTGTACATACGTTTCCGTAGCTGTTAATTTGTCAACTGAAGGAGCAAAATATACATGAATAGCTAAAAGCTAAACATGTGATTTGACGATTTTAGTTAATGAGTTTGTTAATGAATTTAGTCTGACATCACTGGTTACGTACTTGAGATGTTAAGAGACTACTCACTAAAATGATTGTCGGACACATGTAATGTAACATGAAAGTGTCACAACCTTTTGTGCTTGTCAGATATAGTGTAAAGTACCATAACTCATTGTTATTTTTGCTGAAGTTGAATGAGACAATTGCACCTACATGTAACTTACCAAAGATGATCTTATATGTCTCAGGGTCTTAGCATTTAATTTTTACCGAGGGTAATAACTGTTATGACTTTTCCAGACACTGAATAAGCTACATAACATACCAAATATCAGTTTTAAGATTTGTAGTTTCCAACAAGATGATTTTTCAAGATCATAAACAAAACAACGTAGCGCTCATTGGGCTTTTTGGAAAGAGCATCTGGCTTGTAATCCAGGGGTTGTTGGTGCGGCAATACTTCAATAAGACATTATTGATCGAGAACAATAAGTCTAAAGGTCGTTTGTCTCTCATAGCTGATTTAGAAATCATGTGGGATTAGTAAGTTGGTCATATGCAGAGAAATTGGTTATTACTGGTAAATTATCTACACATGCCTGTTTGTTGGATCAACCACCGAGAAATGTTCCAAACGATGTATCAAATTGGTTTTAAAAACAAGATAAACAAGTAAAGTTTAGTTGAAACTATTATGTAATTATAAATAAGAAAAACGACAGACATTGTGCATGACAAACAACTAACATCATGTGAGCAGAACATTTCATCTCTGAGCACTTTTAAATATTCTAACATCAACAGAATGAATTTACAGCTTTAAATCTTAAGTTTTAAAACATTTGGGCAGATGTCATCCTCAAGAGCCTCGAAATATTAAAGTTTTACACCACATTTAAACAACAATAACAAATAACAACAATCTTTTGTTGACATTTCAGCACAATTATTCAAATTACAGACTAATCTTAGTAACTAATTATAAACTTTCGCCAAAAAATCTGAAATCTTGAAAATTCGCACAGCCGTTTATTTGACTTTTGCTGCACAAAAAACATTGTCACAGTGTCAAGATAATTTAGGTAATTTGTCAATCAAGGCAGTTCATAAATAATGTATAAGCCATGTAAAGGTACCGCAGGCCCCTCCCACTTGTCCATAATGACAAAAAACTACGAAATATAAACGTTCCTTTGCAAAGTCACGAGGGAAAATAGATGGACGTGTTTCAGTACAATTCTGGATCTAAGTAAAACTCAAGCTAATAACTTCTCTTTTTATTTTTGATTTTCAATAACTTATAAATTCAACACAGAAACTGTATAAAATACAAAAAAAAAATGAGGAGCAAATTTAGGACTTATTCAACTTTAGCTGTTTTTATTGTTCTGATTTCTAGTGGTAAGTAAGGTTTAAATTTTGTATAAATTTTTTGTGTGTCTCAAATATAATTAAAATGATATTTTAAGTCTCAATCCTTTTTTTTATTATTGTTATTTTCAACAACAAATATCTTCAATCTCAAACATTAAAATATTGCCATTTTTCAAAAAAAAAACAAAAACAAGTTTTTATAGGGTTAACGCACGTTTTTCCGTGTTATAACGTCTGCAGAGTCCCGAGGAACGGTTGGTGCCCGAGCCCGGTAGGGCGAGGGCTCCAACAGTTCCAAGGGACTCTGCAGACTTTATAACACGAAATAAACGTGCGTTGACGCTATTATAGCATAAAATTTTCAAACAAATTCGTGATGTATAGTTTATACAAAACACAATTACATTAAATTCTTGTGCTTGGACGGTATTTATCCAATTCTGTGTTTTACGTATCCGTTTCATTTTTCCGGGGCCAACAACTTGGAAAATTCTCGGAACCGAACGAAATTTTGAATTTTAATTGATTTAACAAAGCTTGGCCTTTGGAGATTTATTATCTCAAGAAAAAAATAAAACGTTACATTACTCTACCCTCTACCCAAGACAAAACATGACCCTCAGAAATTCTTAGAATGATTTCAGATTGACGGTAGAAAAAAGATCAGTGACATCAGAATCGGTTTTTTTTTCCAAGCAAACAAGTTTATAAAAAAATCAGGCACTAAGCATTATTCTCTCAAAGAAATATAATGAGCATTTATCAACATTAAAATAAATAAAAAAACATTTTCTCATATTAATTTTGTGTTATCTAGTTTTGTAAGTTAATCGGAGTGTTAAACTGAATGACAGGTAGATTCTACTGTATTTGTTTACATTGACAACTGTCCGTTTCTTAGAAAGGGCGACAACCAAGATTAGCACCGATGTCTATACGCCGTTTTTCCGGCATAGTTACTTGAATATACGACTGAGGCCCTCGAATCAATAAATTTCAATATAACAAGAGCGCATGACTCTTCGGCAAACAGGCCAAATCGTCATTTTTTGTTTGTTTGTTTACTGGGCCCTGTATGTATTGCGCATAGGTGAAACCGGGCTATAACAAGAGCGCGTGACTATGTTAACACATGGTTTTGGTCCCGTTATAACATGGGCAAAAGAGGGAAAAATAGCCGATTTTATGCTATAAACTGCCTTATTAGTTTTTCCCAGTGCTTTTTGCTTTTCTATTTTGAATAACTTGTTAAAAGTTTGTGTTAAATTTGAGACCCCTTTTCCCAAAGTATGCCAAAATCATGCATATTTTCCCCAAGAAAAAGGCTGAGGCCTCTTCCCCAAAAATGGTGTTTTGGTCCCATACTCATAGAACCAGTGCAGACCTAGAGGCACATTTGTTGTGTCTGATCATGAAAATATGCATGCACTGTTTGCTAGTCAATTAGTACTTATTTTTAATATTTTCACTAAATATCTTGAATGTTTTTTGTCCAGATTGGAAGATGGAGAAGCCCATTTCAGATAATTAGGGTGGGGTGAAGGTTATATACTTAGCCTGGTAATATGCCCAGTAAATTTGTTTCATGTGACTGGGGATAAAATAATGCACACTCTGTCTTAACAATTTCACTTAAGAAAAGAAATATAAAATATTTCTTCACGCTTATATTATCATGTTAGTAAGATACACTGTCTGCAGTATCTATGTATATAAATACTTTAAAACAATTAATTCAATATTGACAAAGTACCCAAATCATTGCTGGCAAAAAAGGACACTAAGTCTTAAGGACAAAGGGCAAACAAAATTGACAGAGAATAGCCCATAAAAGTAACCAAAACTCAAGATAAAAACAAACAGCGCAGGGTTGAAAAACACTATTAATCAAAAACCAGTACAGGGGAACCATCTGACCTGAATGACTTTTGTCCAGTATCTGGATCAGCTTGGCTTTCATGTACTTTACTCTCTAGGTAAAGTGACAATTTTGGGCCCTTTTTTAAAAGTATTTGTGATTAAGATTGAAAAGAAAAAATCCAAATATTATGTAAAGATATAATATATAAAGATGATGATTGCAATTTTAAATTAGTCGATAAAGAAGCAATTAAGGTGGCTGTAATCAAAACATTAACCTTTATTTCCGTAAATGGACTTGTCCATCTTTCTATCTGGACAAAGCCATTCATTCATTTTTAGGGATTTTTATAAAGCTATGTAATTATAGAAAATTCAAAGTTTTACTGGCTGATTTTCACTGGACTGCACGATTTAATTTACTTTTACAGAGGATAACACATTAATTATTTAAGCTGAGGGCTTAATTTGGAGTTTTTGACAAGTGGACTTAACAATTTCTTTTTCCCTTTTCATGTATTACCTTCTTGTGATATAAAATCAATGATATTATAACAATTGACACATCTTTCATATCCAAATCAAATCAAGTCCATTGTCCACACCAAGCATAGTGCATAAGTGATCACATAGAATAATTACCAGCAAACCTTTGCTGTCTGATTATAATGAGCACTATTCCTTTTTCAGTCAGCATATATTGTTAATTTCTTTTCTTCTAAAAACAATGAATCACATTGTCCAGATCAAAAGATGGACAAGTTATAAGATTTATTATATTTAACATAGTAAGGGTTACAGCAAAAAGCTAGAGTCAATCTTGCTAGTGAATGCAACATTTTGAGTTATACAATCTTCTTTAATGCAGCCTACATTCTTAGTTCAGCCAGCAACCCCTAATTATGAAAGAAACTAATCTATTTTTAATGCAATGATATGAGCGCAAATTTTTCATGGCTGTTGTTTTCAGAATATATATTATCATTCCAGTATACAGTATATAAATAATAATCAAGTAAGAAAACGACTCAAATACAAATATGTATATTTTCAGGACAATGTCAATTCTCAATGTCCAGTATGCTAGGATCCATGAATCCCTCCATGTTGTCAGGCATGAATCCTTCCATGTTTGGGTCTGGAAGTTCATCTTTGATGGCAGGTATGGGTGGCATGGGCAGCATGGGTGGCATGCCAGGAATGGGCAGCATGGGAAATTTTGGCTCAAGCATGATGATGCCAAGTATGATGGCTATGGGGCAAGCAATGAATGACCCTCTGATGAGTCTTGCGATGGGATCTATCGAGCTGAATCCCACAGAGGTAATGATTCTAAACAATCTTGTGCAAACAATTGTTGGGCCAGAGGCTTCTGTTAACCCAGCCTTGATGGTTCTGTACAGCAGTGACGGTGGGCTGCCTATCAACGCAGCCAAAATGATCCCGTACATCACCATCATGCAAGGTATGGCAAAAGACTTGAAGATAAAAGTACCTGGTGTCTCTGGTGAAGCAACTAAAGAACAAATTGAAAACTACATTTTCCAGAGATCACTTATGTGGATGCAACAAAGAAATATGGCCGGAGCTTTCATTGAAAATGCCGGATTTTTCTTAATGAGCAATGCTATGAATGGCAATTCGTTTTCGTCACCTTCTTCATCTTCATCATCACCAGCCTCCACCGCCAACACTGCCGCGGCAACAGCCCGTGCTGCAGCAGCCGCACGGGAATCACTTGCCAAGTTTATTAAATCACAAACAGATAAAACTGCGTCCACAGGTAAATCTGCTTCAGCTGGTAAACCAGCAGCTGGCTCTGGAGCAGCTTCTAAAGCAACAACTCCCAAACCACCAACATTTAGTAAAGAGTTTGTTGCCCAAATGATTGCTGCTTCCAACAGCCAACCATCTTTGCCTGCGCGCATGCCAATTAATATGCCATCTGGCATGAATTTCCCTGCAGGTATGTCTATGCCTATGGGAATGTCCTCTGGATTTTCCCTTCCAATGTCTTCGGGTGAGGGCTCAACAGCAGGGGGTGCAGGAATGAATCCTTCAAATATGATGGCAATGGAAATGTTGGGATTTTAAACATTTATTTGTTTAATTAGTCTAAGCGTTTTATTTAAAAAGTTTGTTCTAGCAATTTTTATTTCAACATAACTAATGTTAAACAAATTTAATTGGCATTGTTGCAATAACTAATTTTATCACATTTTTATATACTGTGTATATTTATACTGAATTGATGTTATGTTTGAATTTGCTGTATATGTAATAATCATGTTCAAGCAGAAAGACAAATAAAGAAGAATTCAGGATATCAAATGAAATTGATAGTTCTCATTAAAACTGTGAATTCACTTCATAACATTGGCATGAATTTTCATGGTTTTCTCAACAACAAAAAATATTTTTGGGTTCATGAAAATACAATGTAAGTGGATTGATGATTTGATTAAAGTGTACACTCACAAATTTTTACCATTTCAAGCACTAAAACCTTTTACTTTTATATTAAACTAATTTATTAGTATATCTATTTAAGTCATAAAATTAGTCATAAACCTTAAAAACCATTCACACTTCATTGAAATAAAAATGTTATAAACAGTTTGTAGAGATTTTAACATTTTCAAGAAAGGTAATAGCTTGAGATGGATATTATATTTCATAGCAGCCAAAGTGTTACTTTTACAATATATATTGATATACTGGTTGCACTGACTTTATTGTAATACTCAATACAGGCTTAACACTATTGTTGTAAACAAAATCAAAATAGTAAGTATTGTTACATCTTATCAAAATAATTACAGTTTAAATCACAAATAATGGAGTTTTTTTAATTACATGTATCCTTCTTTTATCTTTGTAAAGGATTTGCACTAAAACCGGAAAAGACTTTATACATTACACCTTTTACTTCATTACAACTTCGATATTTGTTTTCCAAATATATCTAGAAATTGAATATTCAATAAGTCAGTTTTAAAGGAAATCAAAAGCTTTGTACTCCGTCGATATGTTAATTAATCTCATTATAATTATTAATCAAAGTACTGAAGTACAGATTCCATGTCTATAATCTGTCAATTTGAGTTTAATTAGCCATATTATGTAACATTATAATGACCCCATGAAAACAATGTTATAAATCTGATCAAAATATAAATTCAATAAATTATTGCATTAGTTAAAATAAAAGGGAATGCAGGAAAATGGTCTCTTAACCTAGGTGGTCTCTATCCAGGAATTGAGATTCATTACCTTAACTTTTCCTGTGTTGTCGGCTACAATAACCCTATGGTGTCCAGTATCAGCCACTACCAAGGTCCTACCGTCATCACTCACACATACCTGTATAATAAATTCATAGCATATGCACATAAATACTGGTTTAAAAAAGTCAGATTAAAAAAAAAAAAACAGCCTTTTTTGTTGAATAAGTCTGGCTAAAGACATGATGTAGCTTAGATTTAGACTTTTAAATTGACTCACAGAG
Organism: Ruditapes philippinarum; assembly: GCF_026571515.1. NCBI lineage: Eukaryota > Metazoa > Mollusca > Bivalvia > Venerida > Veneridae > Ruditapes > Ruditapes philippinarum. The sequence continues at coordinate 63,146 of NW_026864878.1, read as the reverse complement.
AGGTATATTATGAACAGCAGGGCTTTTTCCCAGGATTTTGGGAACATGACCCATACCCATGCAATTGGGAATTTAAGCGATATTTTCTTAAAAATTGGGAAAAATTCACGACTAAAATCTTGCAGTGATTAAATTAATGCAAAGAATCACGTACTGTCTCTGAGGAGGGGATCATCAAACATTTAAATACCATAACAGTGAATATTTTTCTGTGCATTGGGAAAATAATATACTTTTTTTCAATTGGGAATATGACCGAATATCAGCTGTAAAATAAGCCAAAAAAACCCTATAACAGTCTAGTACTTATTTTGCTTTGATGAATTTTATGTCACACCAAAACTGTGATGATCCTACAATGATTTTTTAGCTTTACTGATGTCGGAAGATCTCATGTTCCCCTTAAATGTGCACCTTTTTGGCACCAGTTGGCACCTAAGTAGAACCACCAACATTTAATAAGCTAGCTCCAGATATTTTTCTTACATGTACATAGAAAAATCTGAAGTCTACAACTGGATTTGAATTTGTTCAAAATTATCTGTGCAGAAGTTTTGGAGATGTTGTTGTAACTTATTTGAAATTCTATTTTTAACTCTCGTACCTATGTAGTTCTGCAGACTAGGTTGATTTTCATAGCTATTTTTGTAAATTTACCAAGATTGGACTATTTCTTTATCAGTTTCAGCATAATCTGACTTTAGATTATAGTAAGTGATGTAAAATGCTTTTAAAGCTTTTTCTATTCTTAGCTCTGGTGGCCATCTTGGTAATTGTTCATCAGTGCGGCATAATCTTAACTACTTTTTTGTATCAAGTACCACTAAACTTCTAAACTGGCTTTCAAGCTTGTGACAAGAAGGTTTTAACAATGAAAGTTTTTTCCCCTTTGTTTAAGTACTTAGTAATTAAGATACCTTAATACATTTACACAGATTTTTAGTCAGGCTGTCATGTTAACAGGGCCTTTCGTATACACCTGTCAGTTTGTTGCATAAATATAGTTCACAGAAATAAATTAGCTTTTTTTTATTCACTCATTAACAAAAACAAATCTGTAATAGTAAGAGTAATGAAAAATTTCACCTTTAAGCTAGTCATGTTTCTAATTTATTGTGACTGAGTGTAATATTTTTACTAAACAACAACCAAAGTAAAGGTCACATATGATTGCAATAACATCTTGTGTGGTAAAGTTTATTCATATCTGTAACAAGTTTCTTTGATGATAGTTTCGCTACTTCTAATGAGGGAACCAATATTATTTTTCAGCTACTTTCACTTTATTATATCTACAGACATGTTTATATGTGCCGTATTTCAATGACAGTTTGCTGTACACTATGAAGCCTAAACGAGTCAACCATGTTTTTCTTTTTTTCTTGACTACTAGTATCTTGCAACTAAGTATGGTGATATGCAGAAGTTCTTGAGAAAAAGATCCTTTTAATTTTTTTTTTTGGTTGAGTAGAACCACTGACAGTAAGCTTGCTGCATCATCTAAGCTTCAACACATGAAAGAATCCAAAGTCCCTGACAGGATTCAAACCAGTGGTTCAGGGCAAGTTGTTTGAAGTCAACAACCATAACCACTCGGCCACAAACTCATCCTAAGAAGATGCTAAAAGATATTCTTATCTTAATGTCCTGCTGATGGCAAATGATTCTTCCCATGTGACCAGTGCAGACCAAGATCAGCTAGGACATCAATGCAGTTTGATCATGGTCTGCACTGTTCCAGTGTAAAATATTCGGATTTGAATCCACTAGGCTGGTCGGACTACCAGATTGGACTATTCATTAGCCCAAAAGACATTTTACTTGCATGATTCTTTTGTTCATAACAGTTGTTTATAATATATTGCCTCTGAAAATACAGTAGCCTGGTCGGCCTTGTAACTGTGAAAAGTTGGTAGCCCGAGGAGAAATTAAGTAGTCGGAGGCTATCGGACTACTGCTAATTTCGAACACTGCTGTTCACTATTCAGTCAGTGCATACTTGTAAACTTTCCTAAAAAAATGAATGGTTCTGTACAGAATGAAAGATTGATGTCAGTCATTTTAAGATATTTAGTTTGGTAAGGACTAAGCTACCGAAACCTCTGTAGAGCTATAACCTCTATACAACAACAATGTCCATTCTTCCCAAAGTACATGTAAGAATTTACCATAAATTTAACCTCTCTACAGTAAACACCTCTTCAAAACCATCAAATTCTTTTGTCTCCCAAATGGTGTTGCTCTGCAGAGGTAAAATATACCAAATTTCGTCCTGAAAATACAATAATTCATACCTTGCCAGGAAAGTTTAATGGTGAAGGTGGGAGCTGTTCAAGTCTTATTGGCAATTCGTTGTTAGTTATCAGTCCTTTTTCACTATAAAACTGCTGCGCTACACGCACAAAGTCAAGCAACCTCTCTCGATGACCTTCTCCAACCAACTGATACAAAAATCGCCCTGACGGACTAACTATGACAAGTGTTGGCCAACATGCAATTTGAAGTTCTGACCATAACTTGGCAGCCTGATCGTTCACTACCGGATGATGTATACTGTAACGTAAAACTGCACTTAAAATGTTTGTTAGCACTTTCTCATTCTCGAATTTCGCTGAATGTACGCCGATCACTGAGACACCTTCTGTTACTGAAAATTTATCTTCCAAGGCCTCAAGATCAGGCAAAATATGCATACAGTTCACGCAGCAATAAGTAAAGAAGTCCAGCACAACTAGTTTGCCTTTTAGCTGATTTTTCAAGGACAAAGGCTGTGAAACATTTAGCCATTCTAATCCTGTAAGAAAAATTCAAAGTTTATAATTTATGGTTATAAATTTATAGGAAACCCAAGTCATTAAGACTTAAAACTTAAATATTGTTTGTTTCCCCTCCCAATGTTTGCCCATAAAAAACACAGCTACTCATTTGCCAAATATAATTATACTGAAAAGCAATTTTTTTTTTTTACTTATTTAAACATGAAAGGAGAGTCTGTCAATGAAAATCACATTTTTATATCTGTCTCATGCTTTTGAATTGTAAATAAACAAACTGGGATAGATGTTGAATTTTTTTTTTAAACTTTGGCTCATTAAGTATTGAAATCATACAATCTTATAAAGACAAAAAAAACGAATATTTTAACCACAAATGTACAATCATGTACCAATCTACCCTCCAGACTGAGTCCAGGGATAGGAAACAACAGATAATTTAAAATCTGGCCTAAAACTAAAAAGGTTATAAATTTACAGCAAAAATCAGTTGTTAATATAAGGTTTTAGATTACAGGAAAAATCAGTCAATAAGTCTTTAAATAATTCATAAAATTATTTTAACCTTCTGGGAAATCTGGTACTTCAAATTTTAACTTGGACTCCACCAAGTTTAAATGTTTTCTTATCTCATCCTCCTTTTTACATGTATCAGTTGAAAGTTTTTCATCCAGTTCACTGCATGCTTCCCAAATGTCATTTATATCATACATTATTTGACTGAAATTATAAAGAATAAATATGTGTTATGTTTCTTTTTTAAAGCAGCATGTCTCCATAAAAATAAAAAAAAAGTAACATTAACGGTATTAAAGAAAAAAATTAACTTTTTCCTTTTTTGATTTTAATAGGCCTGTCCAGTGACACTTGTTGTTTTGTACAAGTATGAATAATTTCCATATATAAATGACAAAGTTAAGAAAATATTTATAAGCAAAATTAAATCTTGCCATTTGACAGTCAAGGTCATTTAAAGGTCAACTAAAAATTATTCAACATGTCTATTTCATAGGTCATAAGTGTTGTTTGATCCACATGTAGCATATGAATCAAATCCATACATAAATAACAAAATTATGACATTGAACTTAAACAAAATTCAATATATTGACTTTGACAGTCAAGGTCATTTCAAGGTAAAGGTCAGTTCAACCCTTCAGAAGGTCCTGTTGAAAAGGTTGTTTCGTCAAAGTATGAAGATAATCCACTGATCACTGCAGCCAACTATCAATAAAAATTCAATAATTGAACATGAAGGTCATTATAAGGTCAAACACAATTGAGTTTGATATTCATGAAGGTTCTGACCTAAAAGATGTTGTGTCTAAATATGAAGTTAATCCCTTATATATAACAAAGTTATAGCAACAAGAAAATTCTAATAAGGTCAAGCTCTGTCTGGTAAACTTGAAGGACTATCCTCAAAGATTGTTGTGTGTAAGTTTGAAGACAACCCATTCAAAAACAACAAAGCTATAGCCACTAATACATTATGTAGCAAAAATCAGCAAATTTAGACATTTGACCTTCAAGGTCAAGGTCATTTATGAATAAAGGTCAAGTTTAGTCTAATCTTCTTGAAGGTCTTGTCCCAAGGGTTGTTGTAGCCAAGTATGAATACAATACACCATGAACTTAAAAAGTTATGATCAATGTTAAAGTTTTGGGGACAGCAAGGGCAAGGGGAATTTAATGCCCCTATGACTGTAACAATACCTATTTTTTTTTACTCCGAAAAAAAGTCAAGCTAAAAAGTTTTTTTATCTTGCAAATGTACAGTATCTGTAACAACATTAGTCTGGATGTCTCTGTCTCTAGGATTGTCAAAATATATTGATGTGCCAAAGCTAGATTATCTGAAATATGTTTTATTCTGGGTCAGAGTCTCGCTTCTAGATTTACAAATTAGCACAATATCTCAACACAGAGTACAATTAGTTGGACTATCTCTTGGAATGTTTGAAAAATATCAAAAAAAGTTAAAAGGCAGAGGGGCAACTCTTGGACTTTCTTTTGGAATGTTTAAAAAAAAGAAAAAAAGTTCAAAGTCAGAGGGGCCGCCCATGTTGTTATCTAGAGCGCAAATTCTCCAGCCTTCTCATACACACTGCTTGTAGGCACTTGTTTAAATGTTAACATGAGGTTATAATATCCTGCCACACTGATTCCCTGCAAAAATGAAGCTTTACAATGTGTTTTGCAGCGACCACACACCCACAAGTTAGAGTGTCGTCTAAATTCTAACATCGAAGTACACTATAGCTTTATGTTTAACTCAATTTATAAATGTGAATGCATTAACTCACAATAGTTCTAAACCTTTGGATCTGATACCACCTTTATACCTAGTATATTACAAGTAGAGAAACTGATAGCGAACAGCATGGATCCTGATCAGACTTTGCAAATGCGCAGGCTGGTCTGGATACATGCTGGTGACGCAAACACACTATGTTGGTTTTATCTGACGTGGCTCATTTATTTGTATTTGCAATCTAGGGCCTCGCTTTAAACATTTTGAACAATCCCTCAATATAGCCTCACTGTAGTCCAACTAATTGTACTATGCGATGAGATATTTAGCTATATTGTGTATTGGCAATATCTAGAATCTGGCTTTGGATCGTCAATATATTTTGACAAGCCTTCCCTTCAGTTTTCTCGCCGTTTTATAGCAAATTTGAATTTTCATTTTCCTTGATTGATAGCTACACCCCTGTATATATTCATCATATTAAAAAGTTCATGCATGCAAATAATCAATTGATACCTCTTTTATCCATTTACCCACAAGAACCTATATATATTGTAAATATAAAATAGACCTAATATAAATGTTATTTATGTTGTTTTACAAGTACTTCAATGAAACACTTAGCATTGTCTTTTTTTACACTTTTATGTTAATAGGAAAATGCAAATTTGACCAATGTAAAAAATAGCTTCAAATCCGCGGTATACGTCTAACTATTTAGACTAATGTTATACTAGTCCAACTAAATAGACTTGTCAAAGAGACACCGTGATAATTTTGGACGGGCGCTGTCTTTTTTCTGTAACGGTTTGACAGTAAGAAAAAAAAAGTCTGTAGAATGGGTCAAACCGTTCACGCCGAATTAATTAGGCTAATGTTATACATGCAGGGCATATTTACTTTATATTATTTGATTTAAGAGTTGATTTTCTCTTTTATATAGAACATATTAGGGACCCACATAAGGAGCAAGTGCAACACGTATACTGTAATATTATATTGATACCAACAAGAAACAATTTGTAAATTTACATAATCTGTGATAATTATTTGCAAAGTTTGTGTTGAAAATAATGAACACGTTTCCACTTTATTATAGTCATATTTCTAAATGAACTCCCAGACACGTAAAATTTTATTAAATGGAATACTAATGCAAGGAAATAAAATTCTGAAAGTGTTAGTGAAAAATCTCGGCACGAATGATCTTGTGTACGAATGATCTTGGGAGTGAAACGTTTTCATCATGAAATGTGTGGGAATGACATTATTTCTATTGTTTTCCAATTTTTTACCAAATTTGTCTAATATGTTCATGTTAAAAACTGCTTGAGAAGATACCTGGCTTTATAAATGACTTTAAATTACGTTTGTCGTATCCAATTACTCACAAATATATGTTGAACACCACTAATTGTTTTTCACTTGTCAGTTTTATAATTGGCAAATATTATATATTTCGCCGGTCTTCTCTCGGTATTTTTCGGTCTCTCCCGGTCTATTTTGACCAGCAAATACTAGAGATGGCAAATTGTATGCACAGCTTACAAGTCGGTCTCTCCCGGTTTTATTTTGGAGTACTGTAGATATCTATTTTGATTTCATCTTTGGGAAAGATATATCAATTACGAAGTAAATCCGCATTCAAGAGTGCCTCTATATTTAATGTCAGATATAATTATTGGATGAAAGAGATAGAACAAAAGACATTTTCTGACAGAGTTTATTTCAAATAGCTGTTAAATGCCATTTTTGATTAAGGTTTATATGTGAATAAGAATTTTTTGAGTGCTTCTCTACATGAGAGAATTCACGTGGTTCCGGCCAATTACTGAAAACTGTCTAAACGGACTAACACCATGGGTTATGTGAGCTTCAGGCTATTACCGACTGTATTATTGCGTGAAGAACCCCTTAAAGGGTCTATCACAGTCAGTTTTGTGAGATTTACTGTATTCCCTGATGCTACCACTTTGGGCTTAATTGCCCGTGGGTTGTGTGACTTTTACTGCATTCCATGAGGCTTTCACCGACGGTTTAATTGCGTTAAGAACCCCCTTAAATGCCAACCCCCATGGTTTGTATGAATTTCACTGTATTTCCTAGGGCTATCACCGTGGGTTATATTGCGAAAAGAACCCTCTAAAAGGCCTATCACCGTGGGTTGTGTGAGTTTTACTTTATTCCCTCGGGCTATTACCATGTGTTTTATTGCGATAAGAACTATCTTAAAAGGCCTATCACCGTGGGTTGTGTGACTTTTACTGCATTTACTGCATTCCCATCTACATTCGTGGAGATCGTTGACTTCAAACCTCTTGTCGTTCACCGCTACGGGTTCGAATCTCGACAGGGTCTTTGGATTTTTTCATGTGAGGAAACTATCCACCTATCTTACGTCGGTGGTTCTACTCAGGTGCCCGTTCGTGCCTGATACACCTGAGGTCTTCCTCTACCAGTCGCCATATGACCTATACTGCGTCGTGTGTGACGTGAAACTCAATCAACTTACGTAGACCGGTAATAGCCCGGTTTGGGCATATCTTTCTTTTTTGATGATTAATTTTTCTAACTGATTTAATTTTCGTTAATCATAACACTTTTGAATAATAGTTCTTTCGTGTTTTACTTTGATCCATTTATTGTTAGTTGCATGTGTAAAAGTGCTTACCCATCCCCACAACCCGTTTACGACCAGAAATAAACATGTCATTGCGTGCACATTGGCAAATAATTTGGAAAATTTACCCTTCAGTTTGAGTTTATTTATACTCGGCGCCGGTTAAACCATCTGTCCGAGAATATAGCATCCGTGCCGGTCCACTAGGGTAGTCACATCGGGGACGTCTTTTTCATGCTGAGTCTTTCCTGAAGTCCTATTCTTCGTTCGTTGGTGGTAGAGGAGTACGACAATACTGGCCAGGCATCATGTTCCATACTGGTCGATAACAAAAACGGCTCTCGTTAGCGCCAACCCTCCAGAGTTAGTCACGACAGGTCAACCAATCACCTCTGGTACTTAAGATGACTTGACCTTGACCTGCCGTGTGCCTTCTCCGCGACGTGCACGCCTCTGGAGGGATTTGGAGAAGTGATTGGAAAATTTACTTAAACCTTCCATATTTTAAGCAGGAGGCGATGAAAAATTGGCCTATTAATTAGTTTTTGACACATAATACAAGATGTAAGGCAAGTTTAATTTGGCACCAAAAACACACTTTTTAAAGATGAAAATTATCATTTTTGACGAGTGTTTTTGTAGTATATTTTAAAGATGAAAATTATCATTTTTGACGAGTGTTTTTGTAGTATATACAAAAGTTTTCCGACGAACTCCGTGACAGTTATCACTGGAACTCCTGACAAGTTATCATAAGAAGTCCATCCTTCGTTTAACAGTTCCTCCCCCATGATTATTGAAAATATGGAAATTGAATGAGGTGCCTCATTTTCCCCATTCACATGGGGAAAAAATTATCTTATCGTGTTTACATAAAGTTTGACGTGTGGTTCACATTTTTACTTTCAATATTTCATTTACTAAGGAGATTTGCAAAAACCGAAAAACAAGAAGTTTTGATGTATTTTTTATTTTACATCTTTCTTTTACACATAAATTAGTATACAATATATTACAACATATAGTACAGAAGCATTGACTAACGAACATTTTGTCACATAATTTAAAATATTTAATATTCATGTCAGATATAAATTTACAAGTATGTGAACAAAACAATAACTAGCATCAGTTTTATATTATGCATATCCAGGAAATATATATATACAAACTACGTGGACATTATCTAAGCAAATGAGTTACTCAGATTTGGAGTATTGTTCTGGAGGTCCCAGTTGTTTTGTTACTATTGTCCATTAAAAGATGTTTTAATCTATTTATAGTATGAACTTTCTCGTGTGTTTTGAGATTTTTCTGAAGTCTGTATGCTTTGAAACAATGGGCACATTTATAAGATCCTGAATTTGAATGTGACTTGATATGAAACAGCAATTCTGAAGGCGCGCGTGTTTTGAAATCACACATTTTGCACGAGAAAGGGAAATCAATATTGACCAGGCTATTTATATTTTCGTCACCATTTCGTGGCAGAATTGTGAATATATTCAGTCCTGTTGACCTTTGCATCGAATCGTCTGTAAGTGCAGGTGTTGCGCCGACAGTACTTTGATATTTTGATGTTAACGCTTTTAAGTGAAAGTCGTGAAATTTTGATTCTTCCAAGTGAACAAAACTATGCGCTTTCAGTGATGACAAAAAACGGAATTTTTTGTCACAATATGTACAGCTAAATGGGATTTCAGCGTCGTGGGTTTTCATATGAGCGTCAAGATAACACTTCTTGTCGTATGTACGTGCACATAATTTGCACGAGAACGTTGCGTTATTGTCGAGTAGATGGTCGGCACGTTGAAATTCCGTCATCTGAAAAGAAAAAAATATATAGAGTTATTGTTGATTGCTATAAGTTGGTTCAATTTATTGACACAAATGATGCACGTATAAAATATTGTGTGTAAGCTTCCATATTGGATTAATTTTATTGAACGGATTCATGCTCTTCGGTAATAATATTATTTCATTTAACGAGTTCAGTAAATTTAGCTATACGAATATTATTCTTTTATTACATTAAAATTATTATTTTTATTGACACTAACACTTAAGCGTGACATTACATGCTGTATAAATATAACCCATTGGACATCATGACATTTCTTTTAAGGAGACGCGAGATCTGCACGTGTATGTGATAACGTGTTTAAACATAATTCACAAAAAGTTTTCTTGGTAAACAAAAAATATATGCATCAGAAAAGGTTTCCCGATAATAATCTAAAACATTTTTTAAACGTTTACAAGCTTTGAATAGCCTATCTTTACATTCACAACAACTTTAATTAAGCCAACAAAAAGGACAGGGCTAACAATTAATGTACAATGTATAGAACATACCTTATGCGTGGGCGTTTTCTTTAGTAAATTCTTTGAAATGCCACATTTCTCTGGAGTTTCTCTGATATGCACAGCAAAATGCACATCCAACTTTGATTTATCCACAAAAGATTTACCGCATTTCTTACAATTATATGCGTTACTGATATAATCATTTCTATTTTGATGCGTGCGTTTTCCACTGTTTGGTGTTCTCGTTCCGCCATTCGGTGTTCTTATTCTGCTATTTGGTGTTCTTGTCCCACTGTGTGGTGTTCTCATTCTGTTATTTGGTGTTCTCGTCCTGCTGTTTGGTGTTCTCGTTGCGTTGCTTGGCGTTCTTGTCTTGTTTCTAGGAGTTCGTGAACGCGATCTACTTCTACTCTTGGGTGTAACCAGATTAGCTGTTTTCGGGGCATATTTTTTCCCAAACGGTGAACTGATTGTCACTGTCTGTTGAACGTCACGACTGGCTTTGTGAATATTATTTTCGTTAAGAGCGTGTATGTTTATCCTAGATTCTTGTCCGACATTGAGATGTTCAGAAGAATTTGTTTTGTCACTGTTCTTGGTGCTCTCCTCGCCTAAATTTCCGTTCAATTTAGGTAACAATTCTTTTGATTTTCTGTCTGGAATCAGCGATCTGCCGATAGGAACTGGAATACTACTTCTTCTTCTTCTTTTACAAATAGCAACGATTACATTATCAACAATTTTATCTGAATTGAATGCACTGTTAACCACTGAATGTTCAACATTGTCTGCATTTCTAGAAACAATATCATCCAATTTGAAAACACTATTACCGCCATTGTAATTTTCTTGCATGGAATCTGAATCAGTTGTTAAATTGCAGTCGTCAACTGTTCTGGTTCTACCCGTGTTATAGAATGAAACAGTGTCATCAATACCCGCATTAAGGACCTCTGCACTTAATGCGAAATAATCCGAGTGAGTTCTTGAATGATTCCTTAATCCACTCTGTAATAATAAACAAAATAAAGTCAGAACAAGAAAAACAAAGTGATGATTATTTATAATAACTGTAATTGTTCATTCAAAGACATTAGCTTAATGAGCTCTTCTTTATTATTTTTTTACTTATAAAATTTATTCTTTTTTTTCATTTTTCCTTTTTTTTTGTCATTTTATTTTTTATTTTAACAACTATTCACATTCTTAAAAAGTAAATGTGAAAAGGTAGCGCCTATTAAATAATAATTAAAATTGGGGTCGTGTTGACAAGAGATCAGATAAACTTAGAGCCCGGCTAACTTGGGGCCGGGTCGACTTGCATCGATATGTTTAAACTAATTATCAGAGGCTTATTATACCTAACAAATATAGGTCTGTTTCATTATGAAATATACTTCACAAAAGGGAAACTTGAATATAGATTTCTAAAAAAAATGTCTTACCAAAGATTTGAATTCCTATGACACATAGTACATTAAAAAAAAACTTGTATATAAATTTGAATGAAAAATAAACTTACCATAGATTTAAATGTCTTTTGACAGTGGTCGCATCTGAATTTTCTTCTTGACTGCACGTGTTGTTGATGCACGAGTTTAACGTGTTTGAACAACGCGTCACGATCTTCAAAACAGTCCATACATTGAGTGCACGTGAATTCCTCCTCTTGTGCGGAAGATATTTGTCGGCTATCCATGGTTGTATTCTCGAGCGTATAATTCTGCTCGAACTTCTTCACCGAATAAATAATTGGTGAATGTAAAATAAATAAATAGCACAGTCTCTAAATTGTTGATCCAGAAAGAAAATCCTGAAAATATAACAAAAACATTTTTATATACATGTACCACAAAATTAGGTTTTCAGTTGGTTCGTCCAATCAAATTATTTATTGTTTCTTGAAATTTTATCATCTCTGTCGGAATTTGATGGTGACATAAATTACAGTATTAATTTATACATGTATGTACATAAACAAAACATCAACGCAATAAACATGTAAATAGATGGTGTCAAAAGCTATTGATTAAATCTTGATTTTTAAAAAATATAATATTACATCTTTATTATACCAGTCCGAAAACAAGATCACTGTCATGTTGACAACAGATAAGACGGGACAATTATAACGAAGTTATGCTGATTTAAAAAAGCACTCTATAGATTTATATCAGACATAACTTTGTATTATCAAATACAAGTTTCAAGTATAATTGCATGTCATGTCGAAAGATGAAAAGCAATTACTATGTCAGTAATATAATTGACATAGTAACAACAGCTTAATCTTTTATTTAAGTCTCATCATTGTACAATGCATAAAATTTATATTTTATTTGATTTTACCAAGGTCTTTCAAAGCAGGGTATTTCCCTGTTAAAAGAGAGGCCCTGATTTCACATATTTACGTGTTTATAACTTTTCATTTAAGTCGCTTACCATTTATAATGAAAAATATCCAACTTGTTTTAAGAAATCCGTATCGATAGTTTTAGCATTAACTTTTTCAGAAAGATAAACATCGGTTGAATCAATTTTCATTAAAGTTAAAAGTTGGCTTTTGATCACTAGCTATTTCCTATTTGTGTTAAACTTGTAACATTTTCAAGAAAAGAATGCTTCCGATTCGTGCACTATATCCGCATTTAAACGTGCTAACTTGTCATAATGCAAGTTGTCATAAATTCAATGAGAGGAAGTGTTGATATTTCAAAGTTGTCTGAAATCACACTAATACACGCGCTTTATTGTATAATGTCACCACAATGTATTGGCACGTTGACACGTGACCGTGTATATTTCACCGGAAGCAATGCAACATATGTGCACTGTAGAAAGAACATTACTATGTTTAATAATAGAGCAATAAATAATAAGTATTTTCGTAACAACTGAATGTGATTCTTTTATATTTTTTTTTTATCAGCGACTTTTCATCAGATAAGCTTTTAGCGACAAATGTACTTCAAATCCGGAATTTACTTCACTACATTAATTAAAGAGTTTTAAATAACATTCAAACAAATAATTTCATCGCAGAATTTCGCGTATAAAATGAATATTTGGAATATGCTCATTTTAACATCGGCTTTACTTATAGTAATTAAAGATATAATATACATGTATATACTCCAAACATATTGATCTCTTGTTTATTAAAATTCATGCTAGTTAATGATAAAAATTATATAAATGTACATACCTCTTATTTTGTCCTATAATTTTCAACACAGAAAGTGTAATAATACTAATTTCACGCTTTAAGTTTATATATCAACAGAAGAAGGTCCACATGACAATCTATACTCATGTATTTATTATCTTTGCTATCTATTAATTCCATATGGCATTATTGGTAGTAGTCTCCCAGTAATTATCAACTAAATTATCTTGTAATTACACACCAATACAATCTATTATCACCCCGGGAGTACGTGCTAGATTATACAAGATAATTGTTACATTAATTGATAGCAGTGATTGGTGCACATCATTTTAAATAAAGAAAGTGTGAAAAATTGTTTTGGATTTTTTGTTAGTATTTATTATTTTTTTATTTATATTATCACTTATACATGTACATGTATACAATGATATTAGACGTTGCTAACGAACTTAGATTTTCAGACCCTCAAATATTTTTTTTAATATAGCTCTGTGTTTTTTAATAATAAATTTCCTTTTATTAATTTACATAATAATAATAAGAAGAAGAAGAAGAAGAAGAAGAAGAAGAAGAAGAAGAAGAAGAAGAAGAAGAATAGATAAAAAGACATAAAAAGGTATAGTCACTCTGAAAGACCCTTATTGCCCTAGAAATGTTTTTATTTCTATTTTATTTTTGGTGACATGTTATATATAGTTAATAAAATAACACTCATTGTTCAATAAACTGAACAAACATTACTTCTGTTACTTTTTGGCAATTAGTAAAGTTATGATGATTTAGTACTTTGAATGGAAGTCAAAATATTATACTTTCTTTACATTTTGCTACCTTTTATGATAAATAATTTGACATTCAGCACTATTTTCGTCAGGTGATATGTATGTAACATGTTGTAAAACAATTATTTAAACGTTTTGAAACTCGTGTTGACCCTCTCTGAAGAAGAACAAATTTATTTGTCTCTGATTTACAGTAATTTTAAATGAAAGAGATAAATAACACCATGTGCAAGAAGGGGGATAACACTACAGCACATAATACCGCAGATTTACCTTTCTTATTTCATGTCGGTAAAACTTATACTTTATTTTATGTAAAGCCATTCATATGCATTAATTAACAAGTTTATTATAATTGTCTGAATCTGAAATAACTACAGGAGATCTATAAAAGATTTAAACCAAAACATAGTAAAATATAAAACGGATAACGTTCAAATTTACCATATACATATGCATTACGACTATAATTTTTTTTAGCTAAGAAGGGGGACAACTCCACCGACCATATTACATAACTTGACCCAGCGGTTATCTCCGTTGATACATTACTATCGTGCCCGTCAAGGTATTAGATTATCCAGAGAGTTTTTGTTTTTGGATACTGCATTTTGCCTGTAGGCTATCAATCTATACTGTTTCTTAAGTTTAAAGCCAAGCATGAATGATTTCAAAGGGCAATTACACCAAAATTTTGCACAAAGAGTTATATGGCAAATGCACTCTTCTTATTGAGATGTAACGACACATTAAATTATAGGTTTCTAACAGAATTAACATCCACCAGTCAAAATATGATGGACAGACACCAGATGGATGGAAAGATGACCGAAAAGACAATGCCAAAATATATCACTCCACCTTCAGGCAGGTGCAATAATGTTGCGAAAAATTCAAAGGTAGAGCACTCTTGCATGCTCATAGAATTGCAATATTTTTCCCTGAGTTTAATTATTATGTCTTCATTTTTTTACTATACCTGAAGAAAGAACATCAAAATACTTGGTATAATTGTACACATGTCCAAATTGCTAAATGTAAAGGCAGGTCCAAAATTGTATGTGTACAATGGTCCAAATTATTACATTTACACCGGTTCAAATTTCTAAATGTACAGGCAGGTCCAAAATAATACGTAAAAAGGTGAAAAATGAAAAAGTCCATTTACTCATATTGAGCATGGCAATGGTTAAATGGAAGGAAACGTTCAGAATAAATGACCACCTTAAATAAATACCGTACAAGTCTTTCACAATAAATATCTCACAATGAAAAGAAAGGCAAAAATTCAAGTACATGTATCAGCTTTATTAAAGCAATTCCAAAATACGCTGAATATTATAAACACGTAACATTGTAAATAGCAGTAAGAATAAATCATTAACATTTGTGTACAATAATAAATAATCATAACTGCTAAACTTTTTCATGTCCAAGTAAATAAAATCTTTTTGGCTTTTTATCACGTTTGTTCATTAAGCTTTAAATTTTTTGCTCATATTTTCACTTTTCTTCAAAATTCCCTATTTGTTTATTTTCACTGTTCAAACAATTGTTTTATTTTATAAATTACGTTTGATCTACATCAATTGTGAGATCCATTTTAGTCATGTTAGTTGGTTGAGACATTCCACCACCACGGAGACCGGCCAGGAACACCTGTGGTTTGGGTACATTGGTATAATTATCCTCCTTCGTCTGGGTTGTTTGTTCCCTTAAAGTTAGAAAAACAAATACTCATTATCAATAGTGAAATATGTCAATGAGATGTAAATGATATCATACTGTTTGAGTGTTGAATTATTGTTGTTTTTTTTCTGTTTTTGCTTACAATACGATACTGAAAAATGTCTAAAATGTCCAGGATATATCAGTCATATCGTACTGTTTGGGAGTGGTATTTTTTTTAAATATGATATTAGAAAATATCAATGAGATATATCATATCATTTTGTTTTGGAGTGTAGAGTTATTGCTGTTGAATTTTTCGATCACATACTGAAAAAATTCAATGAACTTTAAGTAGACATATCAAACTGTTTAGAAGCCTGTTTAATTTTTGTTTTTTGGGTGTTTGTTTTTTTTTTCAATATGATATTGAAAAATATCAATGAGATATAAGTCATATCGTACTACTAGTATTTGAAACTGAGTGAGATATAGGATACACATGTTCCTGTTTCATACATAAAAAAATAGCAGAGAATACATTATACAAACAAGATTTTCATGGCATTATGTATATCGTCATATGGATTAGTTTTATTCCTTGTCAAGTCTGATTACTGGTTTAACGAGACGAGCCCTGTCAGTGGATAGTAACAACCCAGTGAACATACCTAATACTGGACAGAAACAAAATATAGATACATGAATAGAAAACAAAGAAAAAACCTTAAAAGGTTTATCTTTGTAAGATAAATTTGAAAGAAAAATTCCAATACTAAAAGACATTAATTTATAAATATCAAGGAGTATTCAAAGTGTCAAACTCCTTCACCATAAATAATACATGTAAGCCTTTAAACTCCTCAGAATAATTACCTCCCTTGGCAGATTGTAATGTACTCTGTTCTGATAAGGGGAGATCACTGCATAGGAGATTTGGTGAACCTTTGCCACTAGTATAAAACCAGAGCAGTCAGTCCAAGCTCTATTATAACTGTTCATAGTTTAATTTTTGTACTTTGATATTAAAATCCCTTAAACTTCAAATGGACTGTTCCAAATTCAAAGCAGGGTAAATTCATTACACCAAAATTGACAGCAGATTAAAAGTTAAATGGTAAAGTGAAAACATACTTTGGTGGCCAGACTTGTATTGCGGTATCTCGTCTCATGTTGCTGAGATTGGTCTGCATGGAATGAGTCACACGCGTTCGTAGATTGGCCTGAAATAATGTAGTCATGTAGAAAAATGATAAATGTTAGTTTATACAAAATTTTATTTAGTTTGATTTTACATGGAAGCTATAAGCATATACACACAAAAAACTGTTCTTAGAACCAACCAATATTGAGCAACAAGTGTAAGGTTTCTTGATCAAGGAAACAATGGGGTTTGAACCTACACTGCTATAAAACAACTATGAAAATAACAACAATGAAAATAACCAAATATGATTAAACATAAAGTTATCAACAATAAACAATAGGGTGGCAAACTCATGACCTTTTTTGGCACAAGTTTTGCGGCTATTGCTGGAATAGGTTAATCATACTTATTTTCAAAGTACTTAAAAGTGAAAAAGAACAGGGGAAAAAATAGATGTCACAGTCATGGTTAATGAGCAAAAAATTAATCCATGGTATGTACAGGTAAATTTTATTTGCCAAAAATTGCTAACCACACTCACAAACAGATGGACGGCTCACACATTATATGAGCCGCGCCATGACAAAACCAACATAATGGGTTTGCGATCAGCATGGATCCAGACCAGCCTGGGCATCCGCGCAGTCTGATCAGGATCCATGCTGTTCGCTTACCAACCCTATTACAAGTAGAGAAACTGATAGTGAACAGCATGGATCCTGATCAGACTGCATGGATGCCCGCTGGTCTGGATCCATGCTGGTCGCAAACCCATTATGTTGGTTTTGTCATGGCGCGGCTCATATACATACCAGGGGTTTAAAAAATTAATTCAAGTTATAACAAGAGCTGTCAGGAGGACAGCATGCTTGACTTTTCTCAGTGCTTGATAGTAAAACAAGAGCCTTGATAATGTAGAATTTTCTAAATTCAAAAATGGTCATAATTACGTCAAAATCCTAGTCAGAGTTATGGGCCTAGGACAACGACATCATATTATACTTCAAAATCAGTGTGTGAAGTATCAACCCATTGCCTTGATACCAACTTGCATGCAAAAACTAAACCAAAATGTGACACCCACACTGAAGACTGGGTGAGGACAATAGCTCTCTTTGAAGTCCTTGAAAAAAAAGCCGCACAAGAAACAAAAAAATATAGTTATATGTACCAGTTTTATTGCTTTTCGCCTTAGCTCCCACTCATTCCATTCATAGGATTTGACAATATTGGCTTCAAGTATGTGTGTGTCCGTCTGTGTGCCGCTATCATATTTTGTGACAGGCTTCTCAATCATGCGACCTTGGTCTTTACCCTACATATACACGAATAATAAATATCAACATTAGCTTTATTAAAGCATATCAATTATAATAAATCCATTATTAATCTATATTTTATCGAATACGCATGCCCCTTTTACAACTGCATGAAAATAGTAAGGCATGTAGTTATGTACATATTTTGACAATTAATGTCAATGTGTCAATAACAAATAAGCATTAGGATGAATAGTTACTACTGAGTGTCACGGTGTGTAAAAATAATGGAAACCAGGAAAGATCCTTCTGAACAACCAACCAACAATTGTTTTACATAGTAGAATTCAATCAAATGAAAATAAACAAATCAATAAATGTACGTTGGTTTTTTTTTCAGTTTAAACTGTCAATAACTGTAGCACTTGCTCTAATATGAAGGCTGTAACTTTTTCCTACGAGAAATAAAAAATGAAATACGGATTTTGTCAAATATGAAGAAAAAAATTAATCCATTTCAAAATTTTCTTGAATTTGAAATTATGAAATTTGCTATGAAATGAAATATTAACCTGAGAGTATGGTGTTATTGTGGCAAACTGGGTATGGAGCTCTAGCAGCTGTATCAACTCTGGACTTCTTTTGGCCCCCTCAGCTACTTGATGAATAAACCTACAATCATAAAATAAACGATATAGAGGACATAAAATTTTGTTTGATAACTAATGCATATAAAATTTAAATATATGTCACAGAATGAACACCAGAAACTTTCATGAGTGATAATCTGGTGTTAGCCAGTGAATTTTGATAAAAAAAAAGCAAAACATATTCTATTCTATTTCATGCTTTTTTTTAGCTATTTTAAGTGCTTTTAAGTGTGCTGCGTGACATCATGCCTTCTCATCATAATGTCATCAAATAATGAAGTCACAGTGTCCATGTTGAAAAAGAATTGTTTAAAATTTCTCAAATTTTGATATTTTTTAACATGCTGTTAGCATTTTTAATATTTATGCACTTATATACATACATACATAATTATGTACATTTTATTTACAATAAAGTGTATTTTTGACCAGAAATTATATTTTCATTAATTTACAATGCGATTTTTTTTTATCCACATTCAAATATAATTTGGCTGTAGCTGAAATTATATTTTGATGACTTCAATATGAAATACAAAAAAATGCCAAAAATATAAAAAGATTGTCACACTCAGACTCTTATTAGAAACTGAACATTTTTTATTAATTCTGAAAGAAATTTAAAGATACTTTCTTAAGTTACATGTACTTATATTAATTCAAAGTAAATCATAAATTTGAAAGCAATCATGGCAAAATGTAACATTGTTTTTTTTTACTCCACCATTCAAACTCCAAAAGGAGGTTTTTATAAGCCTAAAAACATGCAATTTTAATTTTTCACATATTAATAAAATATAACCAAAAATTTTGAAGAAATACATTGAAAATCATATGTTTGTGCTATTCTCAGTCCAATTTGAGTGAAAAGCGTTTAAACGCTTTTCAATTTTGGGTCATTTTTCACTATTATAATAATTATCCTGGAAAAACGGTGCAAGCTAATGATCTGAAATTTTGCACATAAGTTATTAGTATAGATCTACATCAAATGGAGTAATTATATCTCAAAAAATTATTTCCAGTCCCATCATGTCAAAAAACCTCAGTGGAGTCCCTTTAAGACATAATGTCACTTAAGAAACAAATTAATACATTTAGTAAAATGTGAAAATTGTATACAGATGTTTATAAACTACATTTGTAACTAAACATGTCATAACAAAGTACCTCACCCTTCTATGTTATTAGCAAATTCTACAGCAGCCTTTTTTGAAGAGAATGCATAATAATGTTCTTTATATCTCAACACACCAATCTCTGGGTTAGCTGGTAGCAATAAACGATCAAACTTTGCCAGTGCCCATGCACAAAAACCCTGAAAATATTAGAGGCATACATTTAGATACAACTTAATCATTTCTTGTCATGTAATAAAAGATTTAATATCGTTATAACAATTATATTGTAGATTCATGAATTTCATGAAAGAATCCATTCTTCCTGATTTTCAAACAACTCCACTTTTTAATATTGTAATGTAATAAAGCTAAAGTTAATAACCATCAAACAAAAACCTTGACATGAAAAAGATTAACCAATGATGATGCCACAGTGGTCATGACAATAGCTCTTAGTTGTCTTTGAAATATTCAACAAAAGTAATTGAATTTGACTTATGTTTGTAATAGCAATCAATGCAACATAATATACTAAACCATAAATTTCTTTAATTCTTGGAGCATCAACTCATTTAAAAGAACGGTAAAAAACTGTTAAATAATACATGCTCTGGAATTCATTCAACAGTAGAGCAATTTTATTGATCTCTATTGAATAATTTTTGAGCGGTTAAGTAAAAATTGAATTTAATTTCACATTCAAGTAGAAATCTTCTGCTGGTTATGTTTATAGACTTTAAGTTTGGTATTTGTACACATACTGAAGTCATTCAGAATCTTCAGTTTGTTTTGTTAGAGTTTAGGTCACACCAACAGAGTATAAAGGTCATCCAGACTGACTTCCCAGTCAGCTTCACTCATGGAGGGGGATTTTAGGATCCTCTCCTTGCTTTATTTCAGGCATGAATGGGCGCCCGAGTAGAACCATAAACCTTTAGTAAGCAAGCTTGATAACTTCCTCATATGAAAGAATCCAAACTCTCTAATGGAATTTGAACCCATAGCAAGCAGTTATGGGGCAAGTGATTTGAATTGGGTGAAACACTTGGCCATGGAGGCACTACACTTTGCAATGAATGTTGGAAAGAAGATTCTCTTCTTCAATGCGATATAATTAAGTAGGGAAAAAATAAGAAACTAGATGTACTATAATAAGGTTTACTTACTCTATACTGTAATGGTAGTTTGTTAAAATTTTTAGTTGTCTCTGGATACAGCCAGTCTAGTTCTCTAAAATCCTTGGGATTGACTCTAAACTCTGCACCTGATGTCTTAAAAAAAAAAACAGTTCATATACATGTTAATTTTGAACTCTTAGTCTGCTAGTAGCAATTGCTTCTACCAATGTGAACAGTGCAGACAAAGATCAGCTGGCACATCTGTGCCACCCATCTGATCATAGTATGTACTGTTCACTATTAAATCAGTACATATTTTGAGAATTTCCCTACATGTCATGAATAGTTTTGTCCATATTCAGATATGGACAAGTCCATTTAAGATTATATTAGCATGGTTAGGAATAAATATCAATATAATGCGATAATTATCAATATACAGAGGATACTGAATGAGTGTAGGTTAAAGTATGAGTTGAATAAAATTATATTATATGAGCCACTGGCAAGCATTATAGTATTGTTTTATTCAACGAGTTCAATAAATTTTAAGTATTGAATCTACCCGAATATATTATTCTTTTTATCACATATATAAAATATGAACAATAAACTGTTAAATAGAGTCATTTTTCATTGATGCGCCTATAGTGTAACGCTAACATTAGCACGCTTTAACGCTTATAATGTTTATATATAGCGCAAATGACGTCACATCAAAATGTTATTACACTAGTGTAATATCGTTTTTATTAAATGGCTTTATTACACTCCTGCGCCATGGTTTATGTGATTAAATGCATTCTGCAGCCAATGGCAGCCATAGATATGTTCATGTTCTCTAAAAAAAAGAGACATTACACTAAATGAAACACCATTTTATCTCAAAGTTTTAAGTTTGATTGACTTTATATCTTAAAATTTGCATTTAGTAATCTAAATGATCACTCAAACTTTACATATTGTTTTTTAAAACCATCACTTTTTTTGAAAGAAAAAAGAAAATTTACCTCCTGAATTCTTTCTTCATCAGACTTGATTGTTACACCACTGAGGAATGGAATCAGTACTTCATCATTGAACAATTCTCTATGCCCCTACGAATAACAAGTTGTTTGCATAGAAATAAGCAATAAATCGAATTACCATACTTACTCAATTAATATAAAGTTTAACTTTCTTTAAGAAATAGTTTTAATATTGTATCAAAGATAATACAAGTGCTATCGTATGCAAAATAAAATACAGATTGTCATGTCAAACAGTGAATTCCTTTAATAGACTAACTAAATATATTGATTTACGTCTGGATGTCTTAGATAGGGTCATGAGCAATAGAAAAACAATGTTTAATACAATTATTCCTTAACTAGTTTAGAATAAGAAATATAAAAGCTTTTTGACATGAACCCCCCAAAAAATGTATAAAGAATGTCTTACTCTTGTGAAAGGGTCGAGACTAGCTAGAATATTACTCAATACACTGAGAAGGACCATTTCATCCTGAAATCCACTCCATAGCTGCGACAAATGGATAAATTGTGGCTGAAATATACAACAAGATGCTCAAAATCTTTCTATCAATATGTCTTATAAACTCATAACCTGGCAACAAATATGCAAACCAGTGCAGACCAAGATCAGCCAACACATCTGTGCCATCTGATCATGGTCTGCACTTCACACTATTCAGTCAGTACACACAGTACATTTTGTATTTTAAAATTTTCTCTAAAATGATTAATGGTTTTGTTCCAACTGAAAGATGAATAAGTCTTGGAAATTGAAAATCTACCTTCTATCAGTACTCTCAGTACTTAATTGATTTAAATTATTTTCATATACAAAGTTGAAGTTGTAGCATGCCATTTTGCCTTTTTGATTTCACAATGTATGAAAAGAAGTACAACTTTTATTTGATTTGTTTTAAAACCTTACATATACTTGTGCTGTAGGGACAGCAGTTTTGGACTGGACTGTAGCTTGTAGTTGTTCCATCCTGGCAGCTAGCTGCTGCTCTAATGCCTCCACTTGCTGTGCACAACTTATCACATCATTCTGAAGTAAAAACATACATTTCTATATCATTCTGTGGTAAAATGTACATTTCTTATAATGTCATTCTGTGTTAAAATGTACATTTCTATGTCTTTTTTTAGTAAAATGTACATTTCTATGTCATTCTGTGGTAAAATGTACATTTCTATGTCATTCTGTGGTAAAATGTACATTTCTATGTCATTCTGTGGTAAAATGTACATTTCTATAACATTCTGTGGTAAAATGTACATTTCTATGTCATTCTGTGGTAAAATGTACATTTCTATATCATTCTGTAGTAAATGTACATTTCTATAACATTCTGTGGTAAAATGTACATTTCTATGTCATGTTGTGCTAAAATGACTACATTTCTATGTCATTCTGAAGTAAAATGTACATTTCTATGTCACTTTGAAGTAAAAACATACATTTATGTGTCATTCTGAAGTAAAATGTACATTTTTATCACTCTGAAACGTCTTGGAAGTACTTGCAGTAGGGGCTGAGGAGTTGTCTCCCTTTCAATATGATTGTAGTCTCTTATAATTCTGAACAGAATGATCATACTGGCAACTTTATGATTTCATGTTTGCAATGTTGTATATGTTGGTATGTATGGATAAGACTTTAATAAAAATTGTATATATACATTTCTATACACATTTATAAATAAGCTTTAAGATTCACTTAATCCTAGACCTGCTCAGACCTGAAGTGATCCGAGCTGAAAAAATGTGTAGTGTATTTTTTTATTTTACTTTTTGACAACTAGTATGAAATTTACAGAAAATTTTGATAAATACCAAAATGACTCTAAGGAAAGACTCATGTTGCCGAGAGTTTATTAAAGCCTCTTTCAACAGTTGCACAGATGGTCCTTCAGAACTGTCCGCTGTCTGCATTTTCTCAATTAGAGCTGTAAAAACAACAAAAATAACACTTTACCTTTAACTGAAACGGAAAAATATTCAGATTATAAATATACATATAAGTTATAAGGCTTTCCTGGAAGATATAGTTCAGTTATTACTGGTATTCTTTTGCAACAATGGACCAGAGGGGTTAATGTGATGAACATGTTACCTTTTCAAGGGACAAAACTTTCAGTTTCAAGGGACAAAACTTTCAGAGCTTACATAATGCAGACTGTCACAACAGATTTTTTTTAAAAGTGTGACAATTGGATGGACATTAAACCAGTCCAGTAGCAGTAGAATAGATTATCTATTGAACTGATTATCTTCCAGATAAGTCTATTTCATTATCATTTAGAAATTCTACTGCACTAATCCACCAGAATATATATAAACAAAATAACCAACAATAGGCTAAATGTAAGAATGAAAAGTCAGCATGGTTTTACTCTAACTCTTCTAAAAGTTTAAGCAATCATTGCCACAAACACACAGAAGTGGATGATGAAGTGCAGACCATGCTCAGACGTCACTTTAAGCACTTATCTTGGTCTGCATTGGTTGCATGGGTATATTTAGATGCCACTAGCAGACTAAGGTTTATATTTAAAGAATGGTTGAAAATTTACCTGTGTATTTGTTCGCAGACCTCAAAGCAGCATGGATTTCAGCATCAACATTTTGAGTGGTGGCCGGTACAGCCTCATTCAAAATAGCCGGCACTTAAATAAAACAAATACTTGTACACTTAAGATGAAGCAATTAACAGTTTCATTCTCATAAAAATTAAAATTCAGTGTGACCTTGACCTTTAAAACAGCATAACTTTTGAATGATGCTTTAAATTTTCCTTTAAGAATTTAGAAAGTGTTAAATTTATGATAAAAATATTGTCAAATCATTCACATAAATTTTGAATATGACTTTACCTTTTTTTTTATAATTTTCTTGAATTTCATTTTTTAAATTTGATTTTAATAACTAAATATTTTGGCTGTCAAATTAGTGATGCAGTGAGATATGATTAATTTTCTTTAACTTAATTCAAATATAATGCAAACTTTTTACATGTACATTAAACATAGACTATGAGTTAAATTGCAATATTATTACTCTATACAAATTTTCAATAAATAAAGAGTTATTATTGCTGTGGCATGTACTTCCTCTTGTTGAATGTAATTAAGACTGTACCTTATTGCAAGTCCTAAAATATAGCATTTTACAAGCTTAATGTATTTTTTTTATTAAAGACCACTACATGCTAATACATAAACAATTAACCCTATGAATATCGACATATAATTTTCCAGTATCATATACAAACATAAATATTTAGTATCATATATATACAGTAATAAAAATTAGTATATTTTTCACTACATATGATAATGTACCAAATGTACCATGTATAGTCTATCATATCAAAGTGAATATTTGAATTTTTTTTAATTCATGAAATAAAAACTATAAAAAAAGCTACTCACAATCATCAATTCCCTCTCCACCCTTTCCACACTCCTTGTTGAAAAGTCTTATTCCTGTTACAATCATTGTCAATTCCAAGAGTTGTCTTTCCTTGTCACGTTTTGTTAAGGACATAAAAGTGCCGAGTTCAGTTTGAGGGAAAACGCTCTGTAGGGCAGCTGTTAGAATCAAATTAATAATACATTTATTTTATATTGATCAAACCTAGAATTGTGTCCAAAGGATGTTCATATATGCAGATGTACAGAAGATCATTTCATTACAGTTTTATAATGCTGAGGGGAACAATAACTAATAACATATAAATTTTATTCTAAATTGGATATAAATCATTTTGGGGACGTCTCCGGGACAGACACCTTATTTCAGGGACTTTCTCGGATGTCTGGGACATTATGGCAATTTTATAATAAAATATGCAAAAAAACAGAACTTATATATTTAAACTTAAGCCATTATGATAATAGTCTGGTCAATTCCCCTGCTTGAAGGATTTAAGGTCTGTATGTGTATAATCTGGTATCTTGCACAACCATCCAATGAAAAAAAAACTGTTGTGTAACAATAGGGATTTCTATCAGTGAGCATAATTCTGACAAAGTTTCAAAAAGTTGACAATAGTTTTTTTTTACCATGATATACTGTAAAATCAGACGTTTTTTGCAATGAACTAAATTTCACTAATTTATAATTTCATGAATTGAAGAATTTATTTTTGCAAAAATTGTCTCTAAGTACATTGTATTATATGGATTTATCAGAAATGAAAGCAGAAATTAATGAACATTAAACCTCACCAATTAGTCTAAAATGTTGATTTTGCAAAATTTTGGTCTCACAAAAATATTTGACTTTACAGTATTAAATTAATTTACACTAGATAATGCTATGAAATAGTTCACTGTCAGTTAATGGAATCAGACTCAAGTCTTAAATCATAACAATTTACCTGTAGCTTCTCTTACAACAGCAATATCTGTGGGACTACCGAGACCTGATCGTAACAACACCGCCGATACAATCTTGCGATACAAGCTCTCTAATTCTTCACGAGTACGAGCTCGGCTGTCTGTAATCTCTCGTAGAACAGGTTGTAAACGTGACTCTAAAACGCGTCTATGCTCATCCAAGAAATCAGCTGGATAAGAAAAGCATGTGCAATAATATATTATTTATTCATGCATATACAAATCAGATATGTGTGTTTATAGAACTTAGATGACCCTGTTGTTTCACAGCTTTACTACGCTGAAATTCTTGAAAAGACTTGTCAATCTATCAATCAGGACATAAGCATTCATCATCTTTTGCGGAAAATTTCAAAATATGCTCTGATTAAATAGCAAACAGTGCAGACCGTGATCAGACACTAGCATGGATGTGTAGACTGATCTTGGTCTGCATTGGCTGCATGTGTAGAATCATAGTTGCATAATGCCAGCAGATTTTCATCTGCACAGGTCACATATGATGAATCTGTTGAAGCCAGCAGGATAGGACTTAAAAAGCTTGAAAAGTAATTTCCACATGACCGTAACAAAGTTTCTTATCAATATTTCCCTCATATCTAGCAAATAATTTTTATATTCAGTTATTGTATTTGCCGACACTTAATACCTTTTCAATAAATGTAAGGCCTAATTCAAGCTTGTTCTTGATTAAAAAACAGAACAACAACAAAAAATTTAAAAAGCCAACTCACATCTAGTTGTGTAGTTCATGTCAAAGTACACTTGCATTTTTACAGTGTCTAAAGCTGGAGATCTTGTGTCCATTAAACGGTCAACACATAACTGAAACACATACAATTTTATTTATTTTGTTTCTGTCTCGATAAATACACTATTATGCACAATATTACAGTTTAAACATATAGATAGCAGCATAAGATAATTTTCAAAAAAAGATCAAATGATTTTCTTATATTTTGATATTTTCCTTTCAGCCAAGAAGCCAAACTTTAACCCTTAACCTGCTGGGATCAAAATAAACTGGCCCTTGTTGCCAGTATAGATTATGATGAGAACCAAGCCAGTCTGCTGGTGTATATCATGCACTTTAAGTGGGCACCTGAGTAGATTCACAGATCTTCTGTAAGTTTGTTAAATGACCTTTCTCACATTAAAGAATATAAAGTTCCTGACATTATATTCAAACCCACAACACTGAAGGGTAAGTGATTTGAGATTACGGCAACCTCAACAACTTGCCCAAGGATTCTTAGAATATAATTCATTTAACTCATAATAATAGTAACAAATTTTTATACCCTGATCAACTTCTGTACATCATCTTTGGTCAGTGTTCGATCCACATTGAATTCATTAGATGGATCGAGAACAACAGCTTTCACCTACAATATATAAATGTATGAAATTCCTCAAATATATATTACTTTGCATTACTGACATGTTACAACTATTTGAAATTCAATGATTTTTGGAATGTAAATGGTATCTTACAAATACTCATGAAATTATTTAACATTTCAAAGATTTTGTTATTCAATAAATTTTAATTAAGCCATACAGATCTCTGAATAGCCCAGTAAGGTCATATTATTGATTGTTAGCCTATGATGTGCTCCAGTATAGTTTGGCCTACACTTAGAAATAATAAAATAAAAAAAAATTGACCTTCTAAGTGTACAAATAATTTTCATCAGCTGTAATTACTTTAAAGTATTTTCAGCTATTTAACACAAGGAAACAAAAACATATTAAATCAAAAACACATATGTGTTGCTTGACACAGACCATGTGTGGTCATTTAAAAAAAATACTTCATCAATTATTTTGCAAAAAATAGTGTTGTACCTTCATCTTGTTCATGTTTCGGTTAAAATTACTCAATATAACAGCTCATGTATAATATTCAAACTATGTTTATTATTTTAACACATTATTTATAATTTCTTAACAAACAAAAACATTTTTAAAAACTGACGATTGTTTCAGACACACACAAATTTTTACAGATTTTCCCAGAAATTGGTAAAATGTTGTACTATTTTACTACAACACTACTGGTTGGAGACCACCAAAACCGGACAACCACCAAACCCGGACGGCCCCGAAAATGCTTAATTAAGTATTTTCTTTGTTCAGTGGTTGTCAGACACTTTTTTATCAACGATAATGGCATTTTTCTTCTATGATTAATCAAACTAGAACTATCACTAAATGTGATTAATACCCCCACAAGACTGCTTCGGAAATGAGGATGTTACTAGTAACAGAATACCTTGTAAAAGAATTGAAATATAGAGTTATGGATGTGGGCAATTATATAGTTGTGGTTCTTGTATATTGCATTTCCTTTCAATGTGGTTGGCCATTGATGAAGTTTTATTGAATTACTCTGTAATAAGTCCAGAAAGACAAAGAAAAGGAACAAAGGGCAATAACTCTATAAATACTGAAGATGGAGTTATAGTTCTTGTGCACTGCACTTCCTCTTTTTGTGCTTGACCATTGTATGAAGTTGTTTTAAATTTCAACCAGTATGTTTTAAGTTATGCTCCAGACAAGAAAAAGTATCAAAGGGCAGTAACTCTTTATTTTGTCAAAATGGAGTTATGGCTCTTATGCACTGCACTTCCTTTTAATGTCCTTGACAACTGTATGAAGTTGTATTGAATTCCAAACAGTAGTTTTCAAGTTATGCTCTGGACAAGGAAAAGTAACAAAGGGCAATAACTCTGTAATTTGTCCAGATGGAGTTATGGTTCTTGTGCACTGCACTTCCTCTCAATGTGCTTAACCATTGTATGAAGTTATATTGAATTCCAACCATTAGTCTTCAAGTTATGCTCCGGACAAAAAAAAAGCTATGGAAAAGTAACAAAGGGCAGTAACTCTGTAATTAGTCAAGATGGAGTTATGGTTCTTGTGCACTGCACTTCCTCTCAATGTGCTTGACCATTGTATGAAGTTATAATGAATTCCAACAATTAGTCTTCAAGTTATTCTCCGGACAAAAGAAAGCAATGGAAAAGTAACAAAGGGCAATAACTCTGTAATTACTTTAGATAGAGTTATGGTTCTTATGCACTGCACTTCCCCTTACTGTGTTTGACAATTGTATGAAGTTGTTTTGAATTCCAACTAGTAATTTTCAAGTTATGCCCCGGACAAGGAAAAGTAACAAAGGGCAATAACTCTGTAATTAGTCAAGATAGAGTTATGGTTCTTGTGCACTGCACTTCCTCTCAATGTGCTTGACCATTGTATGTAGTTATATTGAATTCCAACCATTAGTCTTCAAGTTATGGTCCGGACAAAAGAAAGCAATGGAAAAGTAACAAAGGGCAATAACTCTGTAATTACTTTAGATAGAGTTATGGTTCTTGTGCACTGCACTTCCCCTTACTGTGTTTGACAATTGTATGAAGTTGTTTTGAATTCCAACAAGTAGTTTTCAAGTTATGCCCCGGACAAGGAAAAGTAACAAAGGGCAATAACTCTGTAATTAGTCAAGATAGAGTTATGGTTCTTGTGCACTGCACTTCCTCTCAATGTGCTTGACCATTGTATGTAGTTATATTGAATTCCAACCATTAGTCTTCAAGTTATGGTCCGGACAAGGAAAATGCAACGGACGTCTGGACCGACCGACCGACCGACCGCCCGACCGACCAACCGACCACCGGGTGACTCCTATATACCCCCCAAACTTCGTTTTTGGGGGTATAATAAATTTATTTCAAACTTCGTAAATGCTAATATTTAAATGTATATTTCCAGAATGTTGACATTGAAATTTGGGCATCAAGAAAGTAATGCCTGACCTCATATACCAGCTTTAATCATTTGCAGAGTAAACAATAGAATTTCCAAAACTTCAGTATTTGTTGCTGAAATATTGTATATCTTGTTAAAAATTAAAACACCCAAGCTTTTATCTGAATTAAATCACGTCATGTACATATCTGTCCAGACACATGCTACTGTAGTGTAGACAATTTAGGTAATTTTGATACCCTCCTTGTCGAGCCTCAGATATAAGTGTCAATACAATCAGAAATAAACAAACTTGTTTGTTAGTTAGGAGAAGAACCTTGCTGTACTGTGTCAAATTTTTAGGTCTCTGTGATTGAAATTATGAAATCTCTATAGAAAAATGTTCAAAAAGTGTCCGGTTGATGGTCCCCGACCAGTAAGACATACATTAAAATCATTTTGCCTGAAAACTTTATTGTTTAGGAGTATTGACTAAAATAGGTCAATTTTTAACAATATAAACAGCTTTCACATGGAAACATATCATTACTATAAAATAAATCAATAATGATGCAAAATCAATGATATTGACTATATTATGTAGAACATAATATTATTTCCTTTACCATAAATGCAACTAAAGTTTCTGACACTGCCTGTCCTTTGCTGGCACATTCTTGAGCTATTTCCCTTATTATATTCTTAATAACACTTTCTGCCTGTGCACGCGACATGTTGCTGATGATTATGTAAACTTATACAACAAAAATCACCATGCAGCCAGAATCTGAAAAGAAAATTTCAATTCAACTTTATTGATATGCTTTCACAATTATTAACAGTGATTAAGACTTCTTTTAAAACTGTTTTGTTGCTATATGGCCCTTTAGTATATACATGAAGTTGTTTAAACAAACATCTACTTACACATTGTACGGGTGTGTACATAATTATTTTATCATAATAATATCAATTTCATAAAAATATGCCATGATGAGAATTTTGTCCTGATTTTTTAGCTTTCTTAGATGTAAGATAGATAACTGAACCCTAAATACGGCAAAAATGAAAATATCTCAGACAGTTCATGTAAATTAGTTAAGTGAATTATAAAACGAAACGAAACTTACTGCTATATAATCGATTGTTTGTTACTAAAAAATCCTAAAAACGATCAGTCAACAGCCATATTGTTTACCATAGTAACAGGTGCTTGACGGTGGCGTGAGAAAAGTTCTATCGTGTCAATGAAAATTTTACGATTCGCCCCAGTAACAATTCGACCCAAATAGGTGATTAATCGCCCTTTCGGAATAAATATTTAATTATATAATACCAATCAATGATGAATGGTTTTCGCCATATTCCAAACAAGGAATTAGATCTACTTATTTATAATTTTATTTATCAGTCCCTCATTCAAATTGGAACCATGGAGCTAAATATTGTATATATATCTGCATGTGTTCAGTAAGAAAACAACGGTTTACTTGAAAAGCCGTGCTTCCTGAACCTGCACATTTATATTTCAATGTTCATCAGTTGATGATGTTAAGGCAGCAGATAAAGATCGAATTTGTAAATATCTATTTTCAGCATTGTCATTGACTTCTTATTCTATTTGAAAGACCATACTCCACCCAAAAATATAGAACCACGGAAGGTATCTTCACTACCAATTATGAAAGACCTCAGACTGCACATGAGCATACGCATACAAATCTATTTTTATCACCGATAGCCTTAACCTGGACCCAAGTGCCGGTAATATTTACCATGTTTTTAATTTACCATTGCTAAGATTTGAATGCCAACTATACATGTATATATTTGAAATTGTATGCAAGTACATGTAACATGCTGTTTTACAATGTTAACAAGTTTATTACTAACAAAACATGCCTCAGAAATGTTGAGATGTTTAAATAATGGAGCTTTATGTAATAAAAGTCTCTAGTTTGAATACATGATGAACATTTGATCGATCGATACCGAACTGATCTTCTTGCCAGTGCTTTACAATTCTTTCAAAGACCACTAACAACAATTACGGTAACTAGTAAGTAACTTTCAGGATTGAGTAGAAAGCTTAAAGATTGTAGGAATCACAATTTGAAAATCCTCTTTTGATATTCTAACAATAAATAAATTTAATATCCCGACTGATTTTGCAAAAATTCTGGCTTTCCATACGTACAGAAACTCCAACAGTTAACGCACTAGGGAGTTGTTATGATATCAAGATCAGATAACTCTTTTACAAATGGGATTACTTCCCTTTACTTGATAACATCCATACAACATAACAGGATTTTCACGATATTCTCTTTTATTAAGTTACTGTCCAACAACGGTTTTCTTTTCATTAAAATAATAACATTCTAATTAATGTGGAGACGGTTTCCCTCGTATTTAGAAGGAAAAAATCTGTTTCAGTAACGTATAAACTAAACATTAAGTAAGATTAATAAATATCTTTAACAGTCTTTTTTTCTTGAAAATATATATTATCCTGCATGGTGACCTAAAACTGTAAAGAAATACGGCATACCCCACTAGATTTATCAGGCCGTTGTTTCCTTGAGCAAGAAACTTTACATGCATTGCTTAGTACTGGGTTCCAGGAACGGATTCGATAGTGTTGAATAAGGTTATAGCTTCTTACAATCAAACTAAAATAAATTCGTATAAAAAATAAGATAAATGGTTAAGAAAATACAATTTAAAGGGGGGCGGGGTGGGAGGACCAATTCTAGTAAGCCCTTGGTTGGTAAGCAGAGCTGCATTACTGGTACTGGTACTGGTACTGCAGTACGTACTGCAGCGATTTTGCAAGTACTGGTACTGATACTGAATTACTCTTACAAAATTTTGCTACTACTGGTACTGGTACTGCATTACTGTCTTAAAAAGTGGTACTGCTACTGCATTACCCAGTACTTTTGGTTTTGAAATTAAAAATAACATCAATTTTTCTCATAAAATAAAGCTGTAAAATACATTAACTATATTTTATTTTTGTGAAAAAGTAAGTTATCAAATCTATAGATAATTTGCTGCAATATTCCTTCAAATGTTAACATAGTATTCATCATAAAAAGCACCAAAGACTTTAAGTAAAAATTAAATTAAGATAAACAGACTCAATAACTCTTTTAATTTCACTCTTTACCCTAAAATATCCTTATTAAAATCTTTTATTACTTTGTATTTATTAGTAAAAGAGCAAAATAAACACTAATTAATTTCTTCTATTCTAAAAAATCCCATTTCAAGTTAAAAAAGTGATATTGCTAGCACCATAAAAAGTTGTTATTTACTTTGGTTTAAATTGAACAGAGGTGTGAAGGTGTGAAAGGCAACAAAAGACTGTTGTGTTTTAAATGAAAGATGTTTCCATTGTATTTATACAGTTGACTGGTTACTAAACAATTAGATATGACATGAATGCCTTGTTGAATAATAAGATTTTGCATCATATGTGTTATCTCTAATGCGTTGATGTATTGTCTAAATAAGATTCCTTCGTTAAATAAAGAGATTATTATTGTTGTTGTTGTTGTTGTCGTCGTCCGTCGTCGTCGTCCATCATCGTCATCGTCGTCGTCCTTCGTCGTCGTCGTCGTCCGTCGTCGTCGTCGTTCGTCGTCGTCCTTCGTCGTCGTCCGTCGTCGTCGTCGTTCGTCGTCGTCGTCGTTCGTCGTCGTTCGTCGTCGTCGTCGTCGTCGTTCGTCTATTTATGATACAACTATGTGTATTTTATTTAATTTTACTGTATTTGCTGGGTTTTTTTTTCTTCTTAGCTGTCAGATTATCATTATTATTCTGCTCACCCTCTGATGTGATCAAAGTCGTCGTCGTCGTCGTTCGTCGTCGTCGTCGTTCGTCGTCGTCGTCGTCGTTTGTCGTCGTCGTCGTTCGTCGTCGTCATCATCATCATCATCATCATCATCATCATCATCATCATCATTATTATTATTATTATTATTATTATATTATTATTATTATTATTATTATTATTATTATTATTATTATTATCATTATCAGACATTAATTTTAAAGTCTAGTACAGAAAGGTATTTAACATAGTCATATACAACTTTGATCAGATCAAAGCTGAGCACAATAGTAATGATTATCTGACAGCTAAGAAGAAAAAAAACCCAACAAATCCAGTAAAATTAAATAAAATACACATAGTTGTATCATAAATAGAACTTACTAAACTTATAGGTGAGATCTTTAATTTGTTTGACATTACTTTAAAACAGCTAAGATCTTTAATTCTTAACATTTTGACATTATCTAAAAAACAGCTAAGATCTTTAATTAAAAAAAAAGTGATATCACTAGAAAAGCTTTTTTTACAATATTCATTGTTAAAAAAATGTACCAACGGTAAGCAAACACTTTCTGAACAAACTGCTTTAAGTGTGTCGTGAACGTACCATGTAGGTTTCAAATATATAATTAACAAACGCAAATTTTAGTTTGCCGTAGCTGTTGGCCTATTGACATTCTTCCACGCATTTATGACATATAAAACACAAGAAGGAAGTATATACTGTTACATGTCTTTATTCTGACAATTTAATTTGCATTCTTTCAAAATTACGATGACTTCAAAAGGTAAAATATAAGACTTTATGTCTAATTCATATAAGAAAGAAAACATAAAAAACACAAGAGCAACAAGGAAATATAAAAAAATCTATATTATTAATCTCAAAAGGGAAATAACAATAAGCACAACTAGGTTCTCTGTGTTTAATTTATTATTCAATTATTTCCTTTTTTTATAATCCCTTTATACATCTTTCTCCCATTTAGCAAATTGAGAGCCATCAAACAATATGTTAACAGTTTTTAGATGAGTCAAACTGTCTCAAGAAAATCAAACTTGAGGAAATGTACTTAGACTTTAGGAAAAGTTTAAAGATTCAAATAATAATTTACATGTTTGTGCGATAAATGACTGATTTTGTAGAAGTATTTATCACCATATGTCAACTGCGTAATAATGCTATTTTTGCATCATATTTTGACCTCGTTTTTAGTTTTGGTAATGTTTATGGACTCTAATACATACTTTTTTTGTTCACTTGACAAATTTTACGTTTAAATACATTTTCATTTTTTTATGAAATTTACATGGAAACATGTTGGACAAACAAAGCGTATACTTAAAGGGTAACCCTTTAAACCTGTGTTTTCAATGATACAAGTATGTTTAAAACATTTTCTATGCCAGCATACTTTATTCCTTCTCTTTTTTCAAAAAAGTTATGAATACGGTACATGTGATTGATCGCAATAAATTGCTATATTGTAATACCCCGGTTTTACGTGCAACTTTTATAAAAAGTTTCTAAAACATTAACGTCCCCGACTCACTAGACCGTAACATGTTTAAACATTCAAATATTGCAAAGATTTTTAGCTCCTTCTCATTGCACAGTACATATATTATACAATCATGCAATATTCACAGACAAAGCATTTTAATATGAATATATCCCTATATAGAAATCAAAGTAATGAACACATAATAATTATTGTTGTATTTTATCCTTTATTGTCTTTAATATTCATTAATGGGCTACCAAATATCCGCTTAACGTTGTATAAATATGTCTGATAAAAAGTCCAGTTCTGTCAATTGCGCCTGAAAAATGTCGTGGTTGTATAAACTGTTTTGAAATCGTGCATTCAATAGGGTTGTCCTCCATGGTCGTCTTCAATAAACATACTATCTGTTTTAGATGTCTTTGCAGCTTGTGATGTAAACATTGTTCTTCGTTGACAAGATCTGCCCAA
Organism: Ruditapes philippinarum; assembly: GCF_026571515.1. NCBI lineage: Eukaryota > Metazoa > Mollusca > Bivalvia > Venerida > Veneridae > Ruditapes > Ruditapes philippinarum. The sequence goes on along the minus strand of NW_026864878.1, from coordinate 27,294 downwards.
ACATCATGTATCATATCGTATTCTAAAATAAACTCTTGTGTCAGATGCAAAAGTTCCGCTTTGTTCTGAAAAAATAATAGAAAAACGATTAAAGTAAGGCATTTAAATTATTCAAATTGAGCAAATTAAAATGTTGTTCTCAAAGTATTCAGAAAATTCCTAGGACTGTTTTTTTAAATTTTGTTTCGCACTTGCTTGTATAAAAAAAGGTAGAATGGATCGAAGTCTTTCAGAACGCACAAAATGCAAAATTCAAAATACTGACGTCAAAGTATTCCTTTACATAGTAAAATGTGTATTTATGTACAAACATAATGTTTCATATAAATCTATATAGATTGGCTATTATATAAGATATGATTACACGTTTTATTATGTATGCATGTAAAAAAAATACGAGACAATGAATTAAGCTAAACTGTCAACATAAGCATACTGAAATTCGACATTTAAGATATCCTTTTAGGTTTCTTATATCAATAGAAACTAAGATAATTTTTCTCGTTTTTTTTTCTCTTTCTTTATTGTTATTTTGTTTATATTTGAGACAGGAGCGTGAAATGGTTGTGACAGTTTTCTTGTATGGACATGTTTTATTAAAGCAGTTTTTGTTAAAATACTCACTATGCGGTCAAAGTCTGAACTTCTCAGGTTTCTTAAGATTGGACCTACATCATGCCTTTCCTCCTAAAAGATCAGAATATGATATACATGAAGTTGTAAAATATTATACAAAATAGGCTCATTTACTTTGACTTGTTGCCTTTTTCTATGAAATATTGACCATTACCAACTTATTTTCACTATTACAAAGTTATTTATGCAAATAAGGTAAACGATAATTCTTTTTTATTATGTTTCCTTTTCCATTTCAGTAACTATATTTTATATATAATACATGCTTAATATATTAATCACATTATCTAATATATCTTAGTCAAAATACAAAACAAAAGATTTTTAAATTGTATATATATTTTATACTCGGTTGCTAAAGAAATTGTGCAAATAGTTACTTAGAAATTCTGTATACAATGTACATACAAGATCAAAATGTTATTAGTAGGAAATTTTGGTAGCAACATGTATTGACCATGCAATTGTTTTATTTGTATTGAAATTAAATAGTTATCAGAATTTTAGTGTCATGTAAATAGTGGAAGTGTGAAAAGTTAAAAGTTCTAAAGTTTTCGAGGCTGCATGGTTCTGCAGAACGTCATATAGACTTTAGTTTGAATGATGTTCCAATTAAAAAATCAAGTATCCAAAGGAAAACACGCATTAACAGGATGCACAATTCTGCAACTTTTATGTTTCATCCATTAGCTAATTATCCGTAACTTAAGTTCTGATAATTTAAATGTAAACAATCGTGTAGTCAATACATTTCTGAAAATGTTGATACAAAATATGGCATTTTGTTCTCAAATAAGTATACAAAATTTCTCTGTTACCAAGTGCCTACTTTTCTTTTGCAATTCAGTTTATCATAAAAACATAAAAAAGCAACCTTCAATACAAACAAAAAAGTCAGTTTGTTTTGAAATCGTGATTACAATTTCAAAAGCTAAATTTGAAACTAGTGTATATCTTTTATTCAAGTCACATTTTTGTTGCCGTACAAGATGTTTATAACCAATGTGAAATGTCCGGAATTAGTTCGTTCGTCCGTCTGTTTGTCCGTCCGTTAATTATTTCGTTTATAAAATTTCACAATGTGTCTAGATACACAACTTTTAAAAAATGCTACATTACGGGGAAGACAAAATGATGTAAAATAAAATTGATATTTTGTTACTATAATTGTTTTATAAACATACCAAGCAGTTTATAGACTGTTGGACGGAAACCAGCGCTTTTTCAACGCCCTCCTTCACCATTTCGTCACATTCTACACAGGTGTTGAATTCTTCTACTCTCCCAGAGTATATGCTGTTAGCGGTATTCAATCGTAGAAAATATATCACTGGAAAGAATATGATTAATATAGGTCACAAAATAAAAAAAATTCCTGTTTAATTTAGAAGCTAGTTTAAAAAACAAATTGGTTTTGATTCCGCAATGATAGTCAATATGAAAAATGTCATAAGAATGTTTAGACAAAACGTTTTTTCTTATATTTTTGAAATGTTTGAATAAAAAAATCTATTGGTCCAAACAAATTAAAAAATATTGTATTTACTAACCTATTATAGAAATTTCAATGATTTTTTCACATAAATTCATTGTTAAAATTTAAGTTGATAATAAATATCGTTTTATAAGTCTTTTTTTTTTTTTTTTTTTTTTTTAAATTTTTTTCTCTCTCTATTTTTTTCGGCACAAAATAAGTTGGTTGTTTGATACATAATTATCCGGTAAATCTCTTTTTATTCCACAAAATCTGGATTTTTACCAAGCTAAAAATTGTTTCCGATTTTTAGGAAAACCTATCGCAATACACCCGAAACGGCAGCTTAATACTTACATTCATATACATATGGTCAAAATTAAAGTTTCCAAAGTACACTAATTGTAAAAATTTGAAAAGCCAAGATGACCTGTCCCTAATACTCTACATAAACTGTTCAGGATTAAGAAGTTACATTAATCCTTTGTTGACCACTTAACTTCGATTTAAAATGCCACGAAACAGAACGCCTTTCTGATATAGGAAAATACGAAACTAAGTCCTATTTATCATACAACAATTGGAATTATCGTTTAATAATCGTTCTCATATTTTAATTATTAACCTGTTATAAATTAAATCCCCAATCGTTTGATATCACGCTAACGTGAATATCTAATCATATTAATTACAATGTTTCGTGTCAAGTCTATGTTGAATGACAATAAGAACCGCCTACCTTTGTACGAATGTATGGCTACTTTAGTTAACATTTTCAGTACTGCTCCATTCTGAAAGGTATATGACCTGTACAAAAGAGGACACGATTTGCTAATTCAATGCGAAATAGAGTTTATCATTTACTCTTAGTTTTTGTTTTATTCTAATACAAGTATTTCATCGAAACTTTGTAAGTTTCATGAAATTAGAAATGTACGTACGTAACTGTATAAGCTATGTGGTAATCTTTATACGGCTATACGATGTACAATTGTATCTTAAGAGTAAAAATAACCTCAGATTACTTATACATATCTTTTAAATTTCGTTAGAAAATGTCGTATTTTGCAGATGTTGTGTCACACTATTTAATTGTCCTTAAAGTTCGCATAATACTTCAATAGAATAAAAACAAATCGCCTTAACGTTTTCAAATCTATACATATGTTAATTAAATTTATTTGCACTTAACATGCAAAAATTTATTTCAAAAATCGCATTATTATGATATCAAATGTTATATATTTCACCATTATGTATCGAATTAAAGTTGTGTTGTTATATATTATAAAATAAAACCTTTTGTTTGCATGTCACAATGTAAGATACTAAAATATTTAGGTACATTGTATCCTAAAACAGGGACAAAACAGTTTCGTACACGCACTAACATGTATAGTATCTATATTATTAGTTATAAAGATTTTTGACCGGTTATATGCTTATATGACCCTATACATGTAAAAACGGCTATTTGTAGATATAACCAGAGCCATTAGGCGAGGGTTATATTGCAAACAATCGTTTATATGCGGCCATATTACCTGTCAGGAATATTTATAACGAATTCATTAGAGCAAAAAGTTTTATGAAAAGCGACGTTATAATGTATACAAACGTGCAGTATATAGAGGATATTGAATGAGTGCAAGTTCAATGCTGAATTTATTGCACGAGTTGAATAAAATTATATTATGCGAGCCTCTGGCGAGCATAATATTATTTTATTCAACGAGTCCAATAAATTCAGTAATGAACTCACACAAATTTAATATTCTATTTATCACATACCCATTATAATGACCGTTTAAAGTGAAAAAAAAGTCATTTTTCATTGACTGACCTACTGCATAACTCTAACATTTAGCGCGTCTTTACACAATGTTTGTAATACGCTTATTACATTCACGGCCGTGCAATCCGATTTTACGACTCGCAATACGATTTTACGGAGTCGTAAAATCGGCACGGCTGTGCGATAATATAAAATATATTTTGACGCCGCCCATATTGCACTGGAACATACGAAGTACCTCTATTTTTTCTTTACTGTATAGTTAATACTAAACGCTTGTCCAACTTGAATAGGAAGTGACATAGTTTTCAGATATGTTAAAATTAGGACATTTTTTTAACAATCCTTAAATATTTATAGATATATTATTTGTTTTATAAATCCATATGACAAAATATATCGATTTAGATAACAATCGGTGAATTGTTCGCCAAACACATCATCAGAACTTGTGCTCATCTTATTTTTTAATGTTTCCTAATGTTTGTCTTTAAAGAAAACAATACTATAACAGATCATTTAAACTATTATCAATATTCTTACATTTCTCTCTTGTAAAGACCCACTATATACCTGTTTAATACATCTATCTGCATTTTATATATGTTTTATTTTCTACAAGGAGCGAAACAAAGTTATTTAATTTTAAATGGTCAGTTAACACACCGTATTACCGGCGGCAGTGATGGCAGATCACTGCAGTGATGGCAGATAGCTGAAATTTACCGCTCGGTACAGGTAGGTTATAAATTTGGTTGGTATTATTATATTACACAAATACGGCCCATTTCATTGCTATGAAACTATTGTCCATTGACTGGAGATACTATTAGGTAATTTTGGACTCGTTTTTCCTGTTTTTAGACTATTTGAGCAGGTTAAAAAGTGACAGCTTCGGAAAAATCCGTGAAAATGTCTGTTTTTTTTGTTCAAAATATCTCAAGTTTTAACTAAATGGCAGGATTGCGTGTTATTAATATAGACGTTCATCCATTGGGGTCACGCAAGCCAAATATCTATCCCGTGAGTCTTTTCTTGAGAGTTTTACAGACGTTCAATCTGGTCCGGTCGAAGAAAAAATGCTGCCGTTGTAGGCAGATACTTATTTTAAATGCTGCCGTCGATGGCAGAAATACCATGAGAGTGGCTAACATTCTGACAGAAATCAAGGTCAATCTTTTATCAATTCCTCTATTCTTAGCGCCCTTTTAGTTGGAATTGAGACGTTAAACTATCATTTCTAATATTTTCTCAAGATTGAAAAGTTATTAATGCAGTATGTGCATCGAAAAAGATTTTTAGCAACACGCAGATACAATACAAAATGTGATGATTCAGTACGACCAAATTGCACTGTAAATAGAGCAATTAAGATGAAGAAATTCATTTTTCTATATCCATGCATGTGTGCTTGATCTGTTGTGTCTGTCAGTTACATGCATACAATACCATATGTATCTTAAAATTAGCAGCGCATAATTCACTGCATTTTCAAGACATAACGCCATTTGCATATTACAGCTGTAACTTCAGTAAGTGGATATTTATTTGCTTGCATATGGCATTATTTTCTCGAAGTATATACTTATAAATGTTCCTACCCAATTTTCAAGAAAATGTAAGTCAGAATTCTAAGAATATCATAAAGACAGGAAGACTATTTTGTTTCAATTTAATCGGAGGCAGATAAAAAATCTGTCATGATTTTCCTTGAATCTTAATAACCCTGACCCTGCTATAAGCACAAGTTAGCCATTGCCACTAGTATTGAACCAGGCCGAACCGCCCATCAACACAGTCTGAACAGGCTCTATACTGTTGGCTGACAAGCTATGAAATTTTCACTTGATACCCTAAATTTGATACTGGACAGTTCCAAAAATGGAAACTGTGTAAGTTTATTAAGAAATTCAGCAAGTTAAGCCAGAGAAGGGTTATCTTTCCTGTACTATGAACACATCTAATATTACTTTACTGTTTTTCTGTCTGCCAATGTTTTTATTACACATATATGTCTCTTCTATACCCTAACCATTGTATGAAGTTATATTGAATTCCAACCATTAGTCTTCAAGTTATGGTCCGGACAAAATAAAGCAATGGAAAAGTAACAAAGGGCAATAACTCTGTAATAAGTCAAGATGGAGTTATGGTTCTTGTGCACTGCACTTCCTCTTATTATGCTTGACAATTGTATGAAGTTGTTTTTAATTCCAACCAGTAGTTTTCAAGTTATGCTCTGGACAAGGAAAAGTAAAAAGGGCAGTAACTCTGTAATAAGTCAAGATGTAGTTATTGTTATTGTGCACTGCACTTCCTCTCAATGTGCTTGACCATTGTATGAAGTTATATTGAATTCCAACCATAAGTCTTCAAGATATGGTCCGGACAAAATAAAGCAATGGAAAAGTAACAAAGGGCAATAACTCTGTAATTACTTTAGAAAGAGTTATGGTTCTTGTGCACTGCACTTCCCCTTATTGTGCTTGTCAATTGTATAAAGTTGTTTTGAATTCCAACCAGTAGTTTTCAAGTTATGCCATGGACAAGGAAAAGTATCAAATGGCAATAACTCTGTAATTAGTCAAGATAGAGTTATGGTTCTTGTGCACTGCACTTCCTCTCAATTTGCTTGACCATTGTATGTAGTTATATTGAATTCCAACCATTAGTCTTCAAGTTATGCTCCAGACAAGGAAAATGCAACGGACCGCTGGACCGACCACCGGGTGACTCCTATATACCCCCCAAAACTTCGTTTTGGGAGTATAATAAAGAAAATAATATTCACATTGCAAACAGCACTTTCAACCCAAAATATGCTGAACTATTAGTAACGCAAAATATGGTAATAATACTGCAAAATCAGTCACAAATCACACATAACCTGGCAATTAATACTTTAGTTACTTCTTAAATTAATACTTTTACCTTAACTTTTTTTTTTTTTTTACTTTTCTTTATATCATAGTGCTTTTTTCTCAAGTTTGATTTTCTAAGTATTTTGGCTCATCTGGAGGCATGCAGCTATTAACCATTCTAAGTGTATAGAGTTATATATCTGATGCAAAAATTATGGTCTGATTTTTAAAAAAAATACTTCCAAAATGCTTGTATGAAATAAATATGGTAATTTATTGCATTAAAAATCATAGCTTAACAGATAAAACCCTACTTAAAATAGCAAAATAAGGCCGCTATTCCATTTATACGTGATCAGTGACCCGCGTCAGTGATCCGTGTCCGGGCATGTCCGTGGGTATTATTTATTCCATAGGTACGTTATTTTCTATATACTTTTAATTGAAGTATAGCGAACAGAGGATAATTATTTGTAGAATATGATATAATTTCATTCTAATACCAAAAACAGTTGTAACATCAAAGAATTAGGTAACAAACATTGAATATCAGTTAGGTTTTCAAAAAACATCTCTTTAGCAACCGATGACCAGATGTTGTTTTTTTTTAATCTGTCATTGCTGCATCATAAACTTATATGTTCTCCTACACTATTTTGGTGACTTCTTTAGTATTTTCTTTCGAAATCGATAAGGTATTTAATTTCGTTCGAGGCATTTTGTAGGAATGAGACATGTCAGTGACTGTCCGCGTCCGTAAAAAATCGCTCATCCTGCGAAACGTCGCGGATGCCGTCGCGGAAGCGGATGGTAAACGGACAAAAGGAATAGATTCAACGTATTCTTTGATAAGCGAATCGGTAACGGATGCGGATGACGGACGCGGACCACTGATCACGTATAAATGGAATAGCGGCCTAATATTTTGTTCCGGAACATTTTATTCGGTTTACGTACATTATTCATGTGAAGTATTAAATAACAGAGACATTCTATGTTACAACATTTTCAAGAATCACACCATATAATAATGGAACCATTATAATTTTACTGCTGATATATTTTACTAAATTTTCTTAAGATATAGATTTTTACCCTTTAAAACACAAAATCACATATAGAAATAACAAAAATATCAATTTTTTGAAAATATTTATTCCCTCAATAACATTATTTATAGACAAAAGCTTAAACAAAAATTATGTATATATATATACCACCGTAGGGAACGTGTTACAGTATCGCCTTTTTCGGTTACAGTATAGAATTTTAAAGATGGAGGATTATTGTTGGGAGGACAGGTAGGTGATTTTTATTCCGGTCCATACTACAAGTAGTTTAGTTTCTAAAAGATGTTTTTGTGCTTTGCTTGTAAGAAACAGAATCCGGTATCTAGTCATATATTTCTTCAGACTCTGCACCCCAGATTTATCGTTATATTGTCTCATAAATATGCAGATTTGACAGTTTGAAAATTTGAATCGAGAGACCAACGCATTTTTCTCCAATTTCGACATTATTTATGCATGCCTAGAAAAAGTAAATATGCAAAACGTTAGTCCTTTATGTTAGGAAACGTTTATAAAAGTAAATGACCAATTGAACCTTTTTTCCTGTTCGTTAAATGCGTTTCAAAAAATAAACAATGTTACAGTATAGAGCGAGGTGATTTGTGCAGGGTTACAGCATAGACCTAGCAATTTTGATCCGATTTTGTTACAGTTTATACCCAGATTTCGGTTACAGTTTAGACTTCGATATTTTCTATATACACTAGGTAAAATGTTTGAATGTTACATAGACATTTAAATCTCTGTGAGCTGATTGGCCCGATGGCTATTCGTCCGTCTGTCGTACACATGTTTGTTCAATCTCATTCGCTCAGTAACTACTTGACTAAATGTGATGGAATTTACATGACTTTCTACCAATAAGTTGTTCAAATGGTTTCGGTTGCAATCGGGGATACGAAAACCCAAATTATAGATTTTGAAAAAAGGCAATGTTTAAAAACACTTCTCGTCTCGAACCAAAAGCATTCAAATCAAATCATGATCATAACGTCATTTCGAATGCTTCTTTGTTGAATTTACGATTATTTTGTCATAATTAAATTAAAAGTCGTTTTTTCTTATTTCAGACATTCTGCATAGCAGTTTTCATGTTTCTGAAAAAGAAAATAATATTGAAAGTTATAGAGTATAAATTAAGGTCAGACAATTACAATATTTTCTCTAGTGAACCTGATGGAGGTACATAAAAGTGGCAGAGTCGGGATAAGGCCGTCGACTAAACTCGACTTCAAATTATCTTTCATTTACTGCTGTAGTTGAAATCCAATCACGACTTTGGATTCTTTGTATGTGAGGAATCTATCAAGCTAATTTACGGAACGTCGGTGGTTCTAGTCGGGTGCCCACTCGTGTCTGAAATGTTTCACAAAGGGATTCTGGGGTCTTTCTTTACACTAAAGCAGGAATGTTTGCACATGACCTCAGTGTCGTTGAAACTTAAAATCCAAGAAGGCCAAATGTAACAAACCCTTTTAAATACTTACAAAATACATTATGGTAGATGGAAATTCCAACTTAAAATAAAATTTAAGGTTGAAATATTGCTCATTTAAATACTGTTTAATCATTCTTAGGGTATTGCCTGCTTGTTAATTGTGTCTTTTGACAGTTTATTTATGGTATGCAGGCTTCATAACCTGCGATCCCCTCTCAAAATTTCATTTTATTTAGTTTCACTCATTGTATTTTCGTTTAGGGCACACGAAATCTTTAACCTGGGGATAATATGCCGCTTTTCATAGAATGGCAATAACGTGTCACATTGAAGGTTCCATGATAACCGCCATATGAACACATCCACAGATGTTAAAAAATCTAAAGTGTACCAGTTCATGTTAAATATGAATTCTGATGAAGCCGGTGCTAGTAGGCGTGGACGGTAGCTTGCAGTTACCACTACCGTCCATGAACAGGTTTAATCAAACTGATCCTGCAACATTTTCATGTTTTCCTTGCTGGACTTCTGTTAAGGATTCTTTTTTCTCTATTTCATTACTAATAGGCATTAGTATAATGTGTAATGAAATCAAGCAATAATCTTTCTTCTCTCAATACAATTCGATAAAAGTTACTGTTGTTGTCGTGAAAACAGTCCTTACTTAGGACATTACTTATTCTGCAAAAAGTCTCAATCTGAAACTTAAAGTAAGAAAAATAGCAAACTATAACTATTCTGCTGAAGAAAAAAAGTAATACAACCTTTCAAGAATGTATTAAACAGAAAGGTATGAGTTATTTCATAAAAATAATGGATACACGAATTTGTGTAAAATTTAGCAATTATCTAAACTGTAACCGAAATCTGGGTATAAACTGTAACAAAATTGTATCAAAGTCGCTAGGTCTATGCTGTAACCCTTCAAAATTAATCTCGCTCTATACTGTAACATTGTTTATTTTTTCAAACGCATTTTACCAACAGGAAAATAGGTTCAACTGGTCATTTACTTTTATAAACGTTTCTAAACACAAAGGACTAACGTTTTGTAAATTTACTTTATCAAGGCATGCTTAAATAATGTCGGAATGGGGGAAAAATGCGTTGGTCTCTCGATTCAAATTTTTAAACCTTCAAATCTGCACATTTATGAGACAATAAAGAGTTAAATCTGGGGTGCAGGGTCTGAAGAAATATATGACTAGATACCGGATTCTGTTCTTTACAAGCAAAGCACAAAAACAACTTTTAGAAATTAAACCTTTTGTAGTATGGACCTGAATAAAAATCACCTACATCTCTTCCCATAAATAATCCTCCATCTTGAAAATTCTATACTGTAACCGAAAAAGGCGATACTGTAACACGTTCCCTACGGTGTATATAGGACAGGTCTATTGATGTGCTGTTAATGTAAGTTTCGTGGATTCTATTGCTATGTAAATAAATGTATCAAAATGGAAATAAAACAAAAACAAAAATCCAACAAGCAATATACTAAATTTTGTACGCAACTCCACGGTGGCCATTTATTTGAGGTAAAAGAATTATTCAAGTGTAGTGATAGACTGACAGTAGTCAAATTCTTGCTCAATTTTTAAATTTAATGAAAAACAAGTATACCAGGAATGGACATGATTTAAACACTTCACTCAATTTCATTTGACAACGGTTATTGTAAGATGTATATATAAAGCAATTAAAGATCTTACAAAAATATTTATTGAATTACTGATCTCAGGTTTTTAAAAAATATTAAACAGTTACAGTTAAATATAAACAAACGTAGTTGCACATAATTTTTGTTAGATACGTATGTCTCCGTTTCAAACGATGATCATGCACCAATCCAAGAGTAATTGTTTTTTGTTTTTTTTTTTGTTTTTTTTTTAAATTCACATAGAGCTATAACTCAAAAATACACAATCAGATTTAATAATGTTTGATGAGCATCATTTCTTTATAATAATAGACATTAATGCCCAGTTTCATTACAACCAACCACTTGTAAACTATGACTAAAAAAAAGCCCCCTTTGAGGCTTTGTTAAGAAAGGGCTGTAACACAAAAAGCCCTTTTATATTAAACTGTAAGATCCTCTTTTTCCTATTCTTATAAATGTTCCTACCTAAGTTTCAAGAAAATGATAATGATAATAAAAATAATAATAATAATGATGACGACGACGACGACCGACGACGACGACGACCGACGACGACAACAACAATAATCTCTTTATTTAACGAAGGAATCTTATTTAGACAATACATCAACGCATTAGAGATAATAATAATAATAATATTAATAAATAATAATAATAATGATGATGACGACGACCGACGACGACGAGCACGACGACGACGACGACGACGACGACGACCGAAGACGATGACGACCAACGACGACCGACGACGAGCGACGACGAGCGACGACCGACGACGACGACCAACGACGACCGACGACGAGCGACGACGACGACGACCGACGACGACGACCGAAGACGACGACGACCAACGACGTCCGACGACGAGCGACGACCGACGAAGACGACGACGACCAACGACGACCAACGACGAGCGACGACGACGACGACCGACGACGACGACGACGACCGAAGACGACGACCGACGACCGAAGACGACGACCAACGACGACGACGACGATGACGACCGACGACGACGACCGACGACGACGACGACAACAACAACAACAACAACAACAATAATCTCTTTATTAACGAAGGGATCTTATTTAGACAATACATCAACGCATTAGAGATAATAATAATAATAATAATAATGATGATGACGACGACGACGACCGACGACGACGACGACCGACGACGACCGAAGACGACGACGATGACGACCGACGACGACGAGCGACGACGACGACGACGACCAACGACGACCGACGACGACGACGACCGACGACGACGACAACGACCGAAGACGACGACGACCAACGACGACGACGACGAGCGACGACCGACGAAGACGACCAACGACGACCGACGACGACGACGACGACCGACAACGACGACGACGACCGAAGACGACGACCGAAGACGACGACGAACCGACGACGACGACGACCACGACGACGACGACCGAAGACGACGACCGAAGACGACGACCGACGACGACGACGCCGACGACGATGACAACGACGACGACCGACGACGACGACGACGACCGAAGACGGCGACGACCGACGACGACATCAACAACAACAACCAACAACGACGACGACGAGCGACGACCGACGAAGACGTCGACGACCAACGACGACGAGCGACGACGACGACGACCGACGACGGGAAGACGACGACCGACGACGACGACGACCAACGACGAGCGACGACGACGACGACCGACGACGACGACGACGACCGAAGACGACGACGACGACCAACGACGACCGACGACGATGGACGACCGACGACGACGACGACAACAACAACAACAACAATAATCTCTTATTTAACGAAGGAATCTTATTTAGACAATACATCAACGCATTAGAGATAATAATAATAATAATGATAATGATGATGACGACGACGACGACCGACGACGACGAAGACCGACGACGACCGAAGACGACGACGACCAACGACGACCGACGACGAGAGACGACCGACGACGACGACAACGACGACCGACGACGAGCGACGACGACGACGAGCGACGACGACGACCGAAGACGACGACGACCAACGACGACCGACGACGACCAACGACGAGCGACGAGCGACGAAGACGACGACGACCAACGACGACCAACGACGAGCGACGAGGACGACGACCGACGACGACGACCGAAGACAACGACCGACGACGACGACGACCAACGACGACCGACGACGATGACGACCGACGACGACGACCGACGACAACAACAACAACAACAATAATCTCTTTATTTAACGAAGGAATCTTATTTAGACAATACATCAACGCCATTAGAGATAATAATAAAAAATAATAATAATGATGATGACGACGACGACGACCGACGACGACGAAGACCGACGACGACCAAGACGACCGATGACGACCGACGACGACGACCGACGACGACGACGACGACAACAACAACAACAACAACAACAATAATCTCTTTATTTAACGAAGGAATCTTATTTAGACAATACATCAACGCATTAGAGATAATAATAATAATAATAATAATGATGATGACGACGACGACGACCGACGACGACGAAGACCGACGACGACGACGACCGATGACGACGACCGACGACGACGACGACCGACGACGACCGACGACGACAACAACAACAATAATCTCTTTATTTAACGAAGGAATCTTATTTAGACAATACATCAACGCATTAGAGATAACATATACTCGTTTGATGCAAAATCTTATTATTCAACAAGGCTTTCAAAACATAAGAATAGACAAATTACAAGCAATTATAAAGATTACAACATTCAGTACATCTTAACAAACAAAGAAGACAGACATAATATCATCATATGATAGTATATGTATATTGTCTATAATTCATCGTTTGATAATAATAAATGTTTAAAATATGATTTAAACGATTTCAGACTTTTCTAAAGGAGTTCTATAACTACATACAAGAATGATAAAATATATGTTTCAAATAATTTGTTTTGGGTTGTTTATGCACAATGTCTTTTTCTGTGCTGATCTTAGTAATTGCTTTGTACGTACGTTTTAGTCTTAGATAACGGAATAAGATAAAAAATATAATTATGAAAATAATAACTTGTGCCCCAAATGTGAGTAACAAATTCTTTGCATTTATTTTGCTATACATGTATAAAATAAGTGTGAGGACATGTTACATATGATTGGGGGGGGGGGGGGGGGGGGTAACTCGTAGTTAAATTTTTGACATAGCTCATACAAAGACGTAAATCATACTTTATTGTACTAAATGGTTTTTAAATTTAGCTGATCATTAAAGAATGTTACTATAATAATACGATTATTGATTTTAAGTAGATTACATCTACCTATACGGTTTAATTACTCATTAATTAGGTCTCTATAAGTCCTAAAATAAACGCTCTTTGGGTCAGTATTGGAAGTATAAATAGCCATTTTGTCACAATGAATAAATTGATTGTTAATACTTTGTTATAATTTGTAGAAGGAATCCGAAGTTTATCCAATAAGCGCCAATATTAGATATTAAATTCCTATTACAAATCGGGATAAGTTTAGCCATTGGATTCTAGTTTCGATGGGTAGGGCTTAATACTTCTTTTTTTTCAGCTATTGCAGGGTTCCTGACTTGTCCGGTCACTGTATTTCATCATGTTAACCCTAAACAAGATGGATTTTTAAAATGGAATGCCAAGCTTTGAATTTTGAATAGTTTGTGATATTTTTAAAGAGGAACTATATATTATTATATTCTTTTTATCAGCAAAAACCATAAGCGTGTTCAGGATTTAAGAATGCAACTTTGTACATTAACTTTAATCGTTACGAAAAATATATGATTTAATTCATTTTCAATATTGGGTATTTTATTCGCTAGTTTAAAGGGTTTAAAACCCAAAAACAAATTTTAAACTTATGTTGAACAACGCTATTTAAAAAGTAACCCCCCCCTTTTCTTTTGTGTTGTTTTTTTCATATTTTTTAATTTTTTTAAATTTACAAAAAGCATTGTCAATTTTCGTTTTTGGAAATTTGAAAGAGTTTTTCCCCCTATTTATTTAGTATTGTTTCTTTTTTGCTCCTTTGGGAAACTTGATTTCAGCACTTTTAGAAAATTTAAATACCGCTTTTAAACTTTTCTAGGGGTGAGTGCGTTGCCCCTTTTAATTATCCCCATGCAAAACCCCATTTTCCCTTAATTTTTTTTGAATTTTTGCTTTCCCAGGATCATTTTTCTTTCATTTTTTTTTAAAAAATAAAAAAAATTGAAAAAGTAAAAAATACAAAATGTTTAAATAGTACTGAAATGGCAAAAGCGTAAGTTTTTTTTTACATAGCATAATTGATTTGTTAAAGTCGTTTTGGAAACTTTCGTGGTATTTCATAAATTCATATCATAAGCAGAAACTGTCAAAGAAAGTTGATAAATATATAAGACTTACAAGAAGTAAAACAAGTTCACAATAGTAAAGTAAACTCGCTGCATTAAATGACAATATATCAACAGAAATAAATGCAACATATTTTATTGTACATTATAATAGAAAATATAACATATATCCGAGTTACAAGCGTTAATAAATATATTAGTAAATGAGTATTTTATAAGAAAATATATTGATTTGGACGGACTCCTTCTGTTTTATGCATTCATTAATATAATTAATTGTTTAATTTACTTTGAATTTATATAGGTTATAGACATTGTATTAAAATGTTAAAAGCGGCCTTCATCTTTTGTTTTTTGTTGAAAAAGCAATGCTTTGTTGTTTCAAACAAAGTATTTCGGTAATTTTACGTTTGAAAAGTACATCATATCACTGTTAAGCCTTGTTCAAAGTGTCCCAAGAGCTATTTATATTGCGTCAATGGCATTCGTTTCTAAAAGTAGTAAATTGGGAAACGAATCGTCCACATTACTAATTACATACAATTTATAGAGAGCAGACCGGTAGAATAGAGTATCGAGTGGTTTCCTTGTTGTTTATAAATATTGTATTTTAATTATCGTCTGCAAATTTCATTTTCCACCTTAATTCTTTGATTTTGACAATTATATGAAACATTTGTCTAAAATAGCATTTTTAACCTTTAGAAAGAAGCTGAAGGCCGCTTTTAATGCTGAATGAGTTTTTGCATTCGTATATTTCGTAATAACTATGTACATTGTACATGTAATTTTTTCAAAATCTGAATTGTGTTTATAGTCATTTGTCATTTCTCTATAAGCCATCTTTGCTAGTCTACAAAAAATTCAAACATTAAAACCCCTTTTACAGGTGTTTTTATTTAAAAAAAAATGAAAATTCCAAAAAACCATATATATCTATAAACCCCTTTCCAAAAATTTTCCCAATTTTTTGGGTTTTTGTTCCGGGTAAAACCAAATACAATTTTTACAAAAAAAGCTGTACGTTGTTTTGAACAACTTTTTACTATTTTAAGAACCCGTTTTTTAAAATTTTTACATAAATTTCCCTACAAAACACTGGACAATTTTCTTTAAATAATTTCCCTTAAAATTTTTAAAAGTCCCTTCCCGATTTTGGGCCTTTTAAAAAGTTTCTTTGCAAAGCAATTTTGGGTTCCTTTGCTCTTCCTCTAACCCAAAAATATCCCTTTAAATAAATTTCCAGGTTTGTTGAAACACTGGTAGATTCTTCTCTTCCCATCCACGTTGTATGTGCTCAAGTTGATGAATAAATAGCGGAAGTTGTGATAATACTTCAGCCTCGGTCTGAAACAAGAGAGCAATTTTAAGAAATTAGTACTATATAATATTGTATTGTCTATCTATAAATGATTAAGTGTTCACATTCAAAAATAAAAAACAATGCAATTCAAATAATATTTAAATATGCGTATTAACACACAAGTTTACAGCAGCCAATAACGAAAGTTCATGAACTTATTTCTTTTTTGTCAAAAATACATGTAAAACAGTTTTGGTGATATACTTACTACTTTGATGTTTGTTTTCAAGCCGTCTAAGATAGGTGCCGAGTTACAGTTTTTCTGTAAATGAAAAAAAAGTACATGATAAATCATACAATAAATTTCTGGAAACAGCCGACCTATTATGGCAGAATGTCCAGATAACAAGGTTTCTTCGATCACGATTCACTTTTTTTCGTTAATAGAATATAAAATTAATTCTTCCATAACAACTTGGTGTAATCAGAGGTGATTGCCTTCATATAATTTTAAAACAATCATTTTTATTCTTATAAAAATTATTTGGAGCACCAGAAAAGCAAAGATGAGTAATTTTTCATGAGTATTTTTTTCTTTTCAGTCTTAAATTGTACCACTTATTTATGCATCGTTCAATACAAGTATTATTATGTTTTATAAAATTAATCAAAACTTTAATTAATTTAAACAAACTTAAAATGTTCGTTCATTTACTTTAAAGGCGCATTATGCCTCAGAAATGCTTTCATTTTTATTTCTCAAAAACTTTTTATTTTTGTATCTTGATACAGTTTTTAAAAGATACTCATTTAAACATACTTGAACTATGTTTTGCTCTCCTTTGGTATAATTCTATTGAGTAAGTACTTTGTATGGAAGTAAAATACTACTTTTTTACATTTTGCTACCTTTACGACACATCACTGCACATTAAGTGCAAATTTCTTCTGTCGTGAAACATATATCATGCTTTTTATCATTATTAAAACATTATTAGACACGCATTTGACATTTCTCGAAGAATTAAATATATAAAGATTTCGGAGGCGTAATGTGTCTTTAATAATCTCTTAGGTACACATTGTGCTAATTTGAAATGAACCTTTGAACAATGCCTTACCTCTAAGCATTCGGAGAAGTCCTCTAATTCTTTAAAGATCGGAGCAATCGTCTCATTTAGCAGTTCTTTGCACTCGTTACAAACGTCTAGTTTCACGTTTCTGTTCTGTTTTACATGTTTGCAATGAGTATTTGCTAGACATGCCATGGCTGGAATGGAAAAGAAAATCTGATATATACAAGTCAAACTGTACATACACCTACAGACCTGAATATTTGGAACATCAACTAGTTTATGGAAACTTAAGAGCATGGCAAGTTTCGACAAAGATAAAAAAAGATGTCGTCAATCAAACGCCATACTTGCAGCAATCAGTGAATTGTTTTGTTTTATTGTTTTGTTTTGTTTTGTTTTCTTTCTAAACAGACCATTTCTTTCTATGGTTTGCACGCCGATTGTTTAACTTTAACTACATCAATAGTTACACGTGTCTTTCGTGCTAAAAGTTTAGTTTTAGTTTCTCTGTCACTGCTCGCGACGAAATAAATAAATTTAAAATAGAAAATATCATACTCTACCTGTAGAAATTAGTACTAGTATTTTTGTAAATTTGTGCATTGTTGCAAAATAAAAAAGTAATCGAATGCAAAATATGAATATATATTTTATAAGCTCTTTGACAAAAGTTTTATTACCTTATATGTGATTTAGAAGTTTATATATCAAAATCAAATGGAAACTTTGCAACTGGTTACATGTACGTCACAGTACGGAGGCTGCTTGTGTGCACGCCTTAATGTCAAGGATTTCCAGTTTTAATGAATGGTCGTATTAATTAATTTGTGCATATTCAACCAATCACAACGCTTATATTTTAGGTAAATCATGTATAGTATAAGCTGCCAAAATTAACCGTTTATTGTTCTAGTCTGTGGTTTAAAGATAAAATACATAGATATACCAAATATGTCAGGCATTGTGTATACTACAGTATACCTACTATAAGAGTACATGCGAGTTAATCAAATGTTGATTTTCATCTGGATAGAAGAGGCGGCAAATTGGGAGTACCTAATTAAGCGATTAAGGTGCCAAAAATTAGTAAAATTGTTTCACATTTCGGAATAATGTAATGAACTTGCTTTAGCCTCATATTTATCAAGTATTATATAATATACTGTTTCATATTTAAACTGTTTATCGGTTTCGGTTGGGAATTTATTTTATATTTGGTAGAACTCTGAGAATCCCCTAGCCTCTAACAGAGTCTAATATATCATATACAGAAAGACCAACCTTTTCGAATACTGAAACAACATGATAGGATTGCATAGGTGCTCCATCCAGGTCAAAATCATAAAACAACATTAAATTTTAATTTTTTACATAGATCAGCTAGTGCACTCGAAATCTAAATATATTCAAAAGGCATTCCTTATTAACTTGAAAAATAGTATGCGTGCGCGCGGCTGTGTGCGTGCGCGCGAACGCATGCGTCTGCGTGATTCTTGGCCCGATTTGATTTAAAAGGATTTTAACGTTTTTTCAATTTCGGGTCATTTGCACTATAAAAATAATTATTTTGAAAACATGGAGTGAGCAAATTATCTGAAACCTCAGTTGAGTTCAAGTATATATTTTTAACAAATTGATCGAATTAAATTATGCCATAAATACAATTGTATTATTTTGTAATACTATATATGTATTTAACAGTGATTTTTGCTAAAAGGTGAGTTATGACCGTAATAGTTTCTTCAACATTAATACTAAGATCCTAGGAATACTTATTGCAAAATAATTCCATTGGTAGTCGATGAATATACAATAAAAAAATTTTGTTTATTTTTTAAATCAAATTTTATACTTAAGTGCATGAAATTAAATATAAAATTTGCAAAGATGATATTAAAGGGCTTGTTTTTCTACAAATACGGGATTTTATTTCCATCGGGTGGTATGAAATATCATAATTTTCATACTACGCCAAGAGACCTGTGAAAATACGGAAAATAAAAATACGCATTTTATTTCATCAATATTTCTCAATATTTCCTTTACTAATAAATTCAGATATTTTTTTCCTTCTTAAAAGCCATATTTTGTTCATGCTGGATCATAATATAATATCCCTAATGTGAATTAATTGTGTACGTCGACGAATTTTTAAGTCTGCTAAACCCCTGTTAAAAATACATTTTTAAAATCATATTAATATATTTACATCACTTTCTCGAATACTAGTTTGTTGTATTGGATATTCTTTATTGTTATAATATATTTTAATCAAAGTACAAATGGGCTAGCTGTATCTTACTTTATTTATAAAGGAATATCTGCTGACTTTAAATCACGTTCTCGCAAAATGTGTAGGTTCGAATCTCGGCAGGGACTTTAAAAGCATTCATTTATGTGTAATCCAGATAGTTTACGGAAGGTCGGTAGTTCTTCCGGTGTCTTCTTTCAACAGTTAGACTGGGAGTGTGTTTTTAAGTTTATTTTAGCTCGGCGCCGGAATAACCATATGTCCGAGATCTCAGCGTCCATGCCGGTCCACTCTAGGAGTCGCATCGGGGACGTCTTTTTCATGCCGATCTTCCTAAATCCTGGAGGAAAGACAATACTGGTTCTGTTACGGCAGCAAAGAGGCGGTAAACTTGTTAGCGCCACCCTCCAGAGTTAGTCGCGACTGGTCAACCAATCACCTCTGGTACTTGAGATGACTTGACCTTGACCTGCCGTGTGCCTTCTCTGCGACGTGCACGCCTTTGGAAGAATTTGGAGAAGTTAGGCTGGGAAGTCGTCATATGACCCTTATATAGTGTCCGTGTGACTTCAACTCCAACAAAACAATCAAAACAAGCAAAGTCTTTAAAGGCTTATTATGCCCAGAAATCCTTTTCTCTCTATTCCTCAAAAGTTTTTCATTTTTGTTGTTATTCTTAAATAGTTTCCATCTATTTGTCTGTTGTTTTGAGAATTATAGTTATAGTGATGCCAAATACTACATTATTTACATTTTGCTAGTTTAATGACAAATTATCTCACATTAAATCATTATTTAATTCCCATAAAATTAATGTTTGGCTTGGAAAGATGAAAAAAACTTTACTCGTTTCTGAGGCATAAATATGTGCCTTTTATTTGAGCATGACGACAGTTGGTCCATATCAGTATGTAAAAGTCCATTTCAACGTCTGTATTATTATAGACGTTGAAATTTGAAAAATTTTCAAAACGGCTTATATTAAGATTTTTTGATATATATGATCAGTACATGTGCTGGGATTGACAAATATACATTTTATTTGGATTTTTAAAGGCGTTTTAAGCTCCAATCCCCAATTAAGTGTCTGTGATCTGCAGTAGCACAGCAGTAGCAATTGGCAAATTATAAAACGTGAAATTGGCAATAGCAGTAACACAGCAGTAGCATTTACGCAAGAAAAAATATTTTCAAACATTTTTATAATTATTATGGTTTCGTGGATATCCGTGATGACAATCGAAACATCCTCGGGCCGACTTGCAATATATAGAAAATGTTATTTCGAGGTAACCATTTACGGATGTGCAGTACATTTCTAAAACAATAGATTAACACTAGTTTTGAAATGGTAGATACAAGAGCAACATAATAAATAAGTATTTATTAACAACATCTTATCACATAATCACATCATAATGACCACATTCAATCAAAATGAGCAAAGAATTTATGTTATCAGCTATGAAAAGAGAGACGTACTAATCATAAAGATGATAAAGTACTATTTATTCATTAGAGGTGAGAAGAAATCATCTTGTAAATAAAAGTGATAAAGTGAGTTAGAAGAAAGCACACTTTTCCATGAAATTAAAAAAAAAAACAACACTACACTTTCCAATGTAAGAATGCAGCATGTAGTAACCATTTGAAAGGTTTTATGAACGAATTTACTTGCAGACATATAGAGGCTGCAATTTACAATGTAAGAATGCAGGAAGTAATTTTGGCAGCGTTTTTCTTGTTGGTTACAGCAATATCAGAACTGCGGTTCTATAAAAAAAGAACATGACTTTTCTAATTAATATGTTTTTATTGCCTATTAACTATTTATTTACTTTCAGTACTCGTTTGTGACTAGTCCTTTGTCATAACCCCTCGAGCAAGGACACGAATGTCAGCCATTGAAAAACACTATAGACCTAAAAGCTACAGTAACAATTTAGGTGTGAAAATTCAATTGTATTACTCAATTTCTTGTTTACTAATGTGATAATGTATATAGGGACTACAAAATTGTTATAAATCAGAGCGGGCGCTGTGGTGCAGTGGTAACACTGTCTGACTACAAATCTAGGGGTTGCGAGTTCGATCCCCCGCTACTCCACTAAAAATACTAACAACAACAAAAATAAAAATGACTCTTGTAATGGCGATTTCAATATAAAACATAATTCACGCTAACGGAACACAATTCACACATTGACACACAGTACACTACTCACACACTGACAGACATGACTCAAAAACTGACAGACAAGACACTACTCACATACTGACAGACAGACATGACACTTCTCACATACTGACAGACAGGAACTTACTTCCAAACTGACAGACAGGATAGTAGGCTCACATACTGACGGACAAGGTACTACTCACACACTCACAGACAGGACATTACTCACACACAAACAGGACACTACTTACACATTGACAGACAACACACTACTGCTAGACAGGACACTTCTGACACACTAACACACTGACAGACAGGACACTACTCACACACTGACAGACAGGACACTACTCACACACTGACAGACAGGACACTACTTACACACTGACAGACAGGGCACTACTTACACACTGACAGACATGACACTACTCACACACTGACAGGCACTACTTACACACTGACAGACATGACACTACTCACACACTGACAGACAGGACACTACTCACACACTGACAGACAGGACACTTCCCACACACTGACAGACATGAAACGTCTGATACAATAACAAAGGACACAACTCACATAATAACACACAGGACAGTAGTCTAACACCTACCAACAGGGCAATACTCACGCACTACACTACGCGACACACTGGACGCTTCAGACACACAGTAAAAGACTATCACAATAACATACACAGCATAGAACGCACACACTGGCACACACTCAAACACAAAACTGAACCAACACATAGGGAGCTATGGGCACACACTGTACACTATTCAAACACAGACATACTAATAACAGACATGACACCATTCACACACTGACACATATGGCACAATTGATACACAGTAAACGACTGAAACAATATCACTCAGGACACTACTCACATACGACTGACACACTGACTCACATAGCACTACTCAAACAATAACATACAAACACCCAAAGCACGCATGGCACCACACAGAAAACGTACACACTAACACATAGGGTGCTACTGACACACCGTATATACATGGACTGACACAATATACACACGACACTTCTCACACACTGGCAGACACGACACTTCTCACACAATGACAAACAGGTCGCAACTCAAACACTGACCTTACACACAGTCCACTACTACTTATTTTATGACATGGCACAATGCATACTGACCACAATGATGCAGACAGCGAACAAGTCACACAATATATGACACTACGCAAGCACTGACACACACACTTACACAGTGACCTTACACACATTGTGATTACACACGCACGTGATTTTCCTCTTAGTTATAAAGTAATTTACTTTTTCTACATTCGCAATAAAAAAATATTAATTGACATTTTGTATTGCTTTTTACTGTTACACGTGCTGTATATTTTTCGCCAAGACGTGGATTTAAATCTGAACTGCATATCCCTTGGTTGACCTTTTGACGTCATTTTTACTAAATTGATATTCAAAAGCGGCCCATGATTTCAAGCGCATGTGTAAATTTATGCAAATGACAATTTTAACAAACGCGGTTCTATGAAGCACTATGAAAAATATAGTAGTCGACTATGAACAGAATTTGATTTAGTGTCCAGCTTTATTTGTCATCCAATGAAAATAAAGTTGGACACTAATTAAGTAAAAATAACGTAATAAAGTGAATACTAATGAGGCCAAATAAAGTTTAACACTAAATATGTTAGTATTCATCCGTAGCAGTTCTACAGAAATAAGAAACATTCTCCAGTCGCTCCCGTCTCTGTAGAACAGCACGGATGAACACTAACATATACTTAGTAAATTTTACGTAACAGTCCTACGCATAAATTCCAGCCTGCTGAATCTCAGTAAGGGCTTATCAGCTAGTAAACCACTATTAACTGTATATCTCCCATTAACACGTCCACCGAGATGAGAGTCTTGTCATTATTAATTGGTCCTCTGTGTTCTTATCTAACGTTGAAGGATCAAATTTCTGAAGATACACTCACTTTTTGGGTCGCTGCGCTTGCGCAAAGCGGCCCAAAGTTATAAGCTACATATGAGGCTTATTGCCAAACGAATTTCGGCTGAAATATATACATGCACGTAGTAAATAGTTCCGTATGGTCGGTAACAAGTTAGAAAATCCGTACCTTCATTCATTACAGGAGGGTTATCATACATTTTGAAATGTATCATGATATCGAAAATTACAGTAAATTTGTGCTGTGTACAGAAAAAATATCAATGCGCGATTGAATCACGTGACAGGTCATTGAGGTCAGCCATGTTGATTCGACTTTCGTCGATAGGCCTACAGACAACTAGGATATTTTGAAGAAATTGTAAGTTCTTTAGTAATTTTTCAGTTTCCTTGATTAAATAGAAAAGACTTTATGAAACTGAGCTACCCGTGTGATCAATTTTTGAAGATTTGTTTATAAAATTTGTCGGTAACAGGGTAACAATTCGTCACCGCGACGATTCCAGCCCCAATTTAGTGACGATTCGCCCCACCTAAAATTAACATTTTAAAAAATTTTCATGTTCGATTCACAGGCACGAGTATCGGACCTGGGAAGAAAAAATATGACCAGATTGATAACAAAAACCTGTGTTCATCTTAAAAGTGTCAAAAAAAACCCCAAAAAATTAAATAATGACCCCCTTTTAACTTATCCCGGGACAACCAATATTCAATCAGTTAAGCTGTTTTTAGCCAATAATAAATGGAAGGGGAAATTATACTTTAAATTTATTTTAGTTATTAATTCATCTATTAACACTTATTCATTTTCAGTTTGGTACATTTTCAACAAGTCTTGATCTTTCTTAGAAATTCAATAAAAACAATATGACCCACTCGGGTTACTCCCAGGAATATTTTAACCTAAATAAGTAAATTCAAACAGCAGGGTAATCACCATGGAAAATTTGTTAAAGATAAATCAGGGCCACTAAAAATTGTAGAAAACTTCACAATAGTCTATTAAACGATTTTCAACAGTTTTTTCAAGATTTTAAAAAACGTACACTAAATGTTATAACATATGTACAGCACAATGCACTGGTGTGACTACTGTTAATGTGCATAAAAAGGGCAGTTAAAGGTGTCACTTCTTAGTACGCTATTTGGGGTACAAAATGATAAATGCATCCAATCTTTACAGCCATTTTACCTTCCCCACTTTATAATATTAGCAAATATGGAAACTTGTCTAGATCTGCCAGCTGGTATCGCTTACAAAACAATTATTCTACAATCATCACATGAAAAAAATTGATAACAATATAAGATTTTATTAATAAGGACCCCCGTGTAAAGTCTGATGAATATTTAGTGGTAAATCATATAAATAAATGTTTAAAATACACCTAGGACTGAGGTAAATGGTAAAACTCTTTAGCCAATACTTTATAAAAAATTTAACTTGCTTAGAAAAAAATTTTACCACTATTTTAAACAAGTGACTATTTTGATATAGTGAAAGTTGGACAATTTATATTGTGTCACTTAAAACAAACAGTTTCTTATTGTTTTTCTGAAAACATCTGACAATTAATCAAGTGTGGCATTTCTGCAAGTTTTTAAGTTAATACAACATGTGATTTTATGCAATTTAGTCAGGCATGACATCAGTGCCACAGAATTAAGAATGCGTTTGAATTTAGGTTGTGATTGAAAATTGGTTGTTTCGGGATATACTATTTATAGTATATTTTTAATTTAAATGGGGTCATTATTAAATTTTTTGGTTTTTTTTTTTGACACTTTTAAGATGAACACAGGTTTTTGTTATCTATCTGGTCATTTTTTTTCTTCCCACGTCCGATACTCGTGCCTGTGCCTAAAATTAACATTTTTAAAATTCATTTGGACTGAAAAATATTTAGGAAGTGGCAAGCCGTACGGGCCCGTACGGCTACCCAAAAGTTCTAGCCGTACGTGAGTCACGTACGACTAGCCTGGAGTCCCGGACACACTGTATTGGCTAGCCGTACGGCACTTTTCAAAATTATATGGAAGTCGAAAATGCATATGTACTTTTGTGTCTTTAAACAACGAGTTTAATCAAATCTCCGCCTTTGTCCTAGTAAGTTCACTTTAATAAAGATACTCTGCAATTTTGCACACACAAAAATGAATACGAGTAAGCGTTGTATAATCTATCTTAATAAAATTAAGTGTCAAAGTTGCATGTTATAACGTCCTTAATTTTCAATGCTTATGATTGTATGAAAGATGAATTGTTCAAGCTGTTAATTAAGCACATGGATCGAATAAATAATGATCGGAGGGGAATAAATAAATAAATAAATAAAAAGAATATTAAAAAAAAAGTGAAAAGGAAAAATAATTTAATAATGCAAACTTTTAATAATGGACGATGGACAAAACTTCTATACCGTCGGTAATTGGCGCAATTATCAGAGCCCAACAACAATTATTTTCGGTGTTTTTTTTGGGGTTGTTTTTTTTTCAATTTAAAAATTAAACTTAATTAAACAAAAAAGGATTATTATCAAAATTTTGTAAACTATTTCAAGTGATGTTATTTAACTGCAACCAAACGCTATTTTTTCTCGACGTCTTGAGATGACAAAGTAAATTCTTTACTGTAGCCAACACGTTGATTAATCTCTAAAAAGCATCCATTCTTGACTAAACTCCTCGCTTAAAGTCATTATCAACATATATGCACTTAATTTCACCTTCCATATATTTTTGAAAAGCGCCGTACGTCTAGCCAGTACAGTGTGTCCTGGCTAGTCGTACGTGACTCACGTACGGCTAGAACTTTTGGCTAGCAGTACGGGCCCGTACGGTTTAAGCCACTTCCAAATATTTATGTTTTAGGTTTTTTTGCATTTGTTTGGTATATCCTTTATATTTAATAGATAACAGATAAAGGTTTTTAACAGAACTAACTGTATAGTAATAAATTATTAAATTAATCTGGATTCTTATTTGTATATTATAAATTATAATATTTAATAATAATAAATAAACTAGATAATAGATTGATGTTATAGATACAATTGTAAGTATGATAATATTGTTTTTTATTTACTCATTCATAGATATTCGTTTCTAACAAGCAGATTGTCATACATTGTATTTTCTATTGTTCTATTAATCTGATTAAAAAAAAGAAATTTAGACAATG